>NW_027286291.1:0-31362 GCF_022747635.1 Hetaerina americana | reverse complement strand
AAGTAATCATGGGAATATAATATTTTTTCCTTAATATCTCGACGGTCATTTTCATCAAATGCAGACGCATAGCAGTAGAAAATATATTTGAATAGGAGGTAAGAAATTCGTCCATCTTTTATTGTCATAAGTTTCTCCTTTACATTTACTCTATTTTTTCGTGAACCGCGCGCGTGCACACCAGGTAAGTAGTTGGTGAATCGGAGGAAAGCGTGGGACTCTAATTTCCCAGGTTTTTTACGTTTATTTATGTACGTCCTTTGCGGCCGAGTATTGACGATTGCCCATCGCAGTCGGGTATTTGAAAACTGAAGATTATTTCATGGCCCTTAGAAGGGCCGTTAGGATGCATCAAAGCAATCCCGTCGAGGAATTTACTTTGAGCTGGTGTACTTGGTGACGGCCTTGGTCCCCTCGGAGACGGCGTGCTTGGCCAGCTCACCGGGAAGCAAGAGCCTGACGGCGGTCTGCACCTCCCGGCTGGTGATGGTGGAGCGCTTGTTGTAGTGAGCCAGGCGAGAAGCTTCGGCGGCGATTCTCTCGAAAATATCGTTGACGAAGCTGTTCATGATGCTCATGGCCTTGCTGGAGATTCCGGTGTCGGGGTGCACCTGCTTCAGCACTTTGTAGATGTAGATTGCGTAGCTCTCCTTCCTCCTGCGCTTCTTCTTCTTGTCTCCCTTGGAGATGTTCTTCTGGGCCTTGCCCGCTTTCTTCGCAGCCTTTCCGCTCGTCTTGGGTGGCATGGTGATCACGTTCGGCGAACGGGGTCGATTTCAGTATTTTCGCCGAACATCAGTCGCCTGCTTATGTACCCCTGGTCCGTTCCGTGAGCCGAATCTCCTCGACGACCAATCACGTAAAAGCATGATGTGGCGTCGCTAGGACGGCGGCAGCCTATATAAATGCGCCCAGGAGTCTGACAGCGATTAGACAGCACTACCAGATAAAGAAGCATTCAGCCATGTCCGGACGAGGAAAGGGAGGAAAAGTGAAGGGGAAGTCCAAGTCCCGCTCCAGCAGGGCCGGTCTTCAGTTTCCGGTCGGTCGTATCCACCGTCTGCTCCGCAAGGGGAACTATGCCGAGCGTGTTGGTGCCGGTGCCCCAGTCTACTTGGCCGCCGTCATGGAGTACCTGGCCGCGGAAGTCCTCGAGTTGGCCGGTAACGCTGCCAGGGACAACAAGAAGACGAGAATCATCCCTCGTCACTTGCAGTTGGCCATCCGCAACGACGAGGAGTTGAATAAGCTCCTGTCGGGCGTTACCATCGCTCAGGGAGGTGTCCTTCCGAACATCCAGGCGGTGCTCCTGCCCAAGAAGACTGAGAAGAAGGCATAAGCATCACGCTGTGCGCATAAAAGGTCCTTTTCAGGACCAGAACATACTAGAGAGATGTACGCGATAAATGTCATGTGAAAAAAATAATAATAACAATAAACGTAATAAGCATAGCGAATGAAACGTGGAGCTATAATTGGGCTAAGGTAAACGATGGGAAATAAAGCGTATAAAAAGTGAAAGCGTTTGTGCTGAAATGCAACGAAGAATGATTGAAGGTGACACTGCTTCGTTTACAATGTATTTCATAGTCTGTCATAAAATTTCACCTGCAATCTGCCGCTTAACTACGTTATTTCTTGTTAACATGTATGGTTGCAACGGCGCGATACACATTGTCGCCAGTCCGTTGCCACGTGCTTATTCATGTACGGTTGCAACGGCGCGATATACATTGTCGCCAGTCCGTTGCCACGTGCTTATTCCGATTCGCTGACAATGTCTTTAACGTCGGTAAAGGCTCATACAATTTCAACTCTATTATCACCGCCATTTTTCCTGTGCGCTCGAACAGGTCTTACTTTACTATTTATCGCCGTCACATACGCTATAGCGAATAATTTTTCGTTCCGTTATGGCAAAGGATTAGCTCCATCTCTGAACATTGTATTGGTCCTTAGAAGGACCTTTTTTATCGACGTACGCCGGGTGTCGGATGGCGATCCCGTCGCGTCGTGTCTAACCGCCAAACCCGTAGAGAGTGCGGCCCTGTCTCTTGAGTGCGTACACGACGTCCATGGCTGTGACGGTCTTCCTCTTGGCGTGTTCGGTGTAGGTGACGGCGTCACGAATAACGTTCTCAAGGAACACCTTGAGCACACCGCGCGTCTCCTCGTAGATGAGTCCGGAGATACGCTTCACTCCACCTCGGCGGGCGAGACGGCGGATGGCCGGCTTGGTGATGCCCTGGATGTTATCGCGGAGAACTTTGCGATGACGTTTGGCTCCTCCCTTTCCCAGGCCTTTTCCTCCCTTGCCGCGTCCAGTCATCTCTGTAGTCTGCTCGTAGTAAGGGCTGCTGTCTGATGACCTGAAATGCACCTTCGCCGGTATTTATAAACGTCGCCGCCGCGGCGATGACGTACCCGACCTCTCCACCAATCAGCGTCGCCCGTACTATCTGGCGCCATTCTCGGAAGTGCTTAAAAGACGGCGTTGACCCGGCTTTTTACAGATCGCAGAAATGGCACGTACGAAGCAGACAGCCCGCAAGTCCACCGGAGGAAAGGCCCCGAGGAAGCAGCTGGCCACCAAGGCCGCTCGCAAGAGCGCGCCGGCGACGGGAGGCGTCAAGAAGCCCCACAGGTACCGCCCCGGTACCGTGGCCCTTCGTGAGATCAGGAGATACCAGAAGAGCACGGAGCTCCTCATCCGCAAGCTGCCCTTCCAGCGCCTGGTGCGTGAGATCGCCCAGGACTTCAAGACCGATCTTCGGTTCCAGAGCTCCGCCGTCATGGCTCTCCAGGAGGCCAGCGAGGCTTACCTAGTGGGTCTCTTTGAGGACACCAACCTCTGCGCCATCCACGCTAAGCGTGTGACCATCATGCCCAAGGACATCCAGCTGGCCCGCCGTATCCGCGGAGAGCGAGCTTAGAAAGCTACTTTCGGCCGAAAAACAAAGGTCCTTTTCAGGACCAGTACATACTTAAAAGTTTGAATTTAGCACGATCGCACAATAATTAACGACGATGTAAATCCATTGGAATGATGGACGACATGAAATTTCCTTTGCGCATGGCAAGTGCGTTTGCACGGCTACGCATGAAATGAGATGAAATAAAAGTTCGTGCGATGCTTACCTGACGCGCTTAACGAAAAGAAAACAATACTCCGTGACGTGTTGTTCATTTTACACGTTCTATGAATGTTATTCTTAATTTTTTTTTTCGTCCGTCCATGTCGCATCATCAATTTTAAATAGGACCGTTGTTTTTGCATGGCATTAATCATGATAAATGTTAACTTTGGGCGTGCTCAGTGGCGTGGGCATTGAGTGGCAAGCATCTTTGGAAGACATGATGGTCCTAAAAAGGACCGAGATTGGACGCTGTCTGCTGTCCTAGGTGCGCCGGTGGCGAAGCAGTGATGGTTCACTTCTTTTTCTGGGCGGCGGAAGGTTTCTTGGCGGCGGGCTTGGCCTTGGTGGGCGTCTTCTTGGGCTTGGGGGTCTTGGGTTTGGTGGCCGCCTTTTTCGCCTTCGACGGGGACTTTGCCGCCTTGGCGGCGGGTTTCCCAGCCGCCGGCTTCTTCTTTGGCTTGTCCGCCGCCTTCTTCGCCTTCTTGGCTGGTGGCGCGGACTTGCTTCGCTCCTTGGGCGCGGACCTCTTGGTGCCACTGGACGCCTTCTCGGAGGACTTCTTGGCTCCGACCGCTTTCGGTTTCTTTACTCCCGTCTTCTTGACGACCTTTTTCGCCTTGGTCGTCCCGCTGGCTGCCGCGGGTGCGGCCTTCTTGCTGTGGCTCAGCTTGAAGGAACCTGAGGCGCCCTTTCCCTTGGTCTGGACGAGAGTTCCGGCGGTGACGGCCGCCTTGAGGTACTTCTTGATGAAAGGCGAGAGCCTCTCGGCGTCCACTTTGTAGCTGGCTGCGATGTACTTCTTGATGGCTTGAAGGGAAGAGCCACCGCGCTCCTTGAGGCCCTTGACTGCGTTGTTAACCATCTCGGAAGTGGGCGGGTGCGACGGCTTTGCGCGAGCCTTCTTGGCTGCTCCGCCCTTGCTGGCCTTCTTGGAAGCCGCGGAGGTTCCTGAAGAAGGCAGGGGTTTTACTGCGACGGTGCCCGAAGGCTGGGCTGCCGGTGGTGCGGCTGCCGCTGCTCCAGATGCTGCGTCTGCCATGTTATCGGCTGCTGCGTGATGATAGAAAGAGAAAATTACCAAGACATGGATTTCATACGAAAGTCCACCTTGCTATCGTACCATTTCGGAGCAAAATACGATCTCTTCCTCTCGCCTCCGGTGCGCTTCTCGGATTGTTTGTACTCCACTCCTCCTCCGACTTTCGCGTTTCGGAGAGTGTCGGGGGCGCGTAACGAGGGCGCCTTGCGCCGCGGCGCCCGTCAGGGTTCCACCCTGTCGGCCGTGGCGGCGCCAGGCGTTTGGCGAGCCCAGTTCGTGTGCAGCGGGTCGTCAAAATACGGGTTGTCGTCCTGTCGAAGGCGTACCCGGGAATAAACGTTGCACACGTTTCTACCGGGGTCGATTCCTCGAGATCCGAGGTAACGTACGTTCGAGGCCATCCTTCACCTGGTATTGGACGCGCTCGCGACCCGGTGGGCCGCGCGCCGGCCGCGGAAAGCGGCCCCGAGAAGACGGTCCCTTCGGACGCCTTCCCCCTGACTCGGCGCCTGTCAAACCTTCCTCCTGTTCCTCCCCGGTGCCTGTCCCGTAAGCGGACGTTTATGCATTTTTCGACGACTCGGGGGCGTCGCGACGCACCCACCTCCCGCGCCCGTGGGAAAGGATTATCGAGTCGCAAATGGAGACGGAGTCACCCGTTAAGCGCACGCCTTACGACGCGTCCGCGTGGGCTTCGAAATGGTTGCATGGGGTGGCCGAAGGGGAAAAAGAAATGAACTGTACGCACGCGAATGGGACGTCAAAGTTCACGTACAACAAAGTCGAGGATGGCGCCGAATTATGCTTTAGCCCCGTGAGCGGGCGGGAAAAACAATGTAGTAGCCGAGGGCGCGCAGTGGCGACCCGGCCGTGACGAGTTTGCTCCGTCTCCAACGGCTTCGGACGTCGGTACCTCGTTGCGGGATGATGAATTTGTAGCAACCGGCATGTCATCGGAAACGAAATGATACTTCATCACGGGAAAACTCTTATTGTCGTTGAAACGGCGCCACATCCACGTTTCCGCGGATGTCTACCCTAGTTTCCTTGCACGTCTTTCGAAGAGGAGAGTCGTCTGCCGTCGACTTGTTATCGCGTACATTTCTTTTATTAACCTTCCTTATCTGTGCGATGCGTTGGATGTGCTTTTCTCCACGGTGCCGTCAAGTTACGGAATACACCCCTACGACCTTAAAAAAAAAAATCCCTCCCACACACACGCTGTATGTCACGTTAAATGACCCTGTGTGATGGGATACCTCGGGGACGTAGTCAACGTGAAAGCGACTCCTTGAAAACCAGGCTCTCGTAAGCGTACGTAATTCGTGTCGGCAATTTCGCTCGGTACACATCCCCCGCCGTACGTCTTATTCACGGAAACGGCGAAAATAGGGCGCATCGCGGGATTGTATGCGCGATCATTACGATGGGAATCGCCATAAGCAAATAGGACAGATGCGTTTAACTCAATAATATCCACATCCCTTTCGTCGTAGTTGCGGAGCTATGACGGCTTGTATTCGTGTCACAATATTTTTCAGTTGCTTCCAACCTAATTTCACATCGTTTCCACTTGTTTCCAATCGACATAATGTGTGTCAAGCATATGGATCTTGTTTTTTACCTCCATGCCGTTGGAATAATATCTTTCATTAGAGCAATGGTCGACTTTTCCTTATAACTTTCGAGGGTCGGGATAGTGATTGACGGATAAGGTAGAGTGAATAGCCCTTACCTGGAAAACATTCCTGTGAATAAATAAAAAAAACGTGGGAAAAAGCCGTCGGGGCGTGATGCGGCGTTCAATAGTGATGACAGATTATACTATCTGGCGTAGGAAAGACTTGAACACGATTTTTCCTGGGATCGTAATCAGGGATCCAGGCTGGTTTCCAGTGCTTGCGGGGTTGGGGGGACTAGGGGCGGCATTAACAGCCGGAACCGTTCATTCCTCTACGACCTCTCTTTCGTGGAACTCTATCACCGTCGACAGTTCACGGAACATCATTTCTCGGTTCTGTCTCGAAGAAGCCCCTGTGTTAATTCAATTACTCAGTATCTACTTCGTTCTGCATTACTTAATCAATACATGTGGACCCATCAAATATTTCATCCCCGTTCATTGTTGATTCCTTGAGGTTCTTAGCGATGCGGAAGCAACTTTATCGTCACGAGTAATAAAAGAACGATGATTAACAATTTTAAGCTGTCTGGTACCTAGCACATCACCATAAAAGATACGAAATAAGCATTCCAGTGAACAGGAAAACAAATAGTCGTCTTTTCCCCGGCCAATCTGGGATCATTGCAATGTGAAGCGAAAGTCAATCAGGAGTTAAGAGGATTCAATCCACTCACGATGAAGTAGACGACTGAAGGTTGCGTAGGTCTATGTGCACGTTCGTGTGTGTTAGTTTCTAGTGTTCATATGTAAATGACAGTTGTGTCAATGGGGGAACGTTATTCGAAAGTAACACTAGTTGACTCGAATTTAATCATTCTTATTACCAGTAGTTGCATTGCAAAATTTGACATTATCACGGCAGGAGGTAGGTGATGACTGTCATAAATGTTCGCTAATGGAGGACGTTTGTCATCCATTCCGAGATTTTGAAAAAAAAACTGTCTCCGTTTACATATCGCTGCGTACCCGAGATATTTTACTAATTTGGTACTCTGTGTGGATGAATTTATTAACAGATGTCATAAGGGTGATTTCAACTACACAAATTTGACAAAGTTCAATGTTAAGTATTAACGCCTCGCTGTGACTGGTATGACATTACATGATATCCCGGTGATTAAGCATCACCACAACTGCTAAGGTAATTAATCGTCATGGTGTATATCATGAGTCTTAAAATCACACGATCGTTATGAAATTTACACCGCTTCACGGCTCGTCGGCATTTTCTCCCGTCCGTAGTTAAGTTGTATGTTACTAAGTTGCCTAGGCAAGGACGTTATTCCATTCCATTCCCGGCCACTGTTACTAGATGAATCTGATTAAATATCGCTTCACGAATCACTATTGTCCTCAAAGCCGAGCGTCCTTCGGTTAACGCCACTGCGGGAAATCGGTTGTCGAATACGGTGAAGTGACGATCTCGTGTACCTAGTGTCAAAATGCGGCCGGGGTGGATTCTTCAATGGGGCTAATGCGGTAAAGATTTTCACCAAATTTGCAGAAAGTTGAAATGCTAAAAGGACGGACAGGTAGGCACATGCGGCAACCTTTTTCGTCAGAAATGCACTTGTAGGAAGAGTCGCCTTAATGAAAACGTTATGCAATCATCTCATAAATGATTATACCGGCCGCTAATTTTAAAGATTTCTCTTTCACGTCAAACTTCGACCTCTTTTCCCTAGATTTCATTTCCCTAATCCCGCAAAGAAATAAACAACATTAACGTATGTCCTTCCATCCCTTGTGTATCAACGTAATAAAATTAGCGGGTAAGTTGGGACTGGGACCATTTAACTTTTGCCTAGAGAAACATTTTCTGTTCTGTGGCGTGACAAGACAAGTAAAGATTTCTGGAAAGGTTAATTTCGTTCAAAAGAAGGGGAATGAGTCGTGTCCCGCGGAAGGGACCCCGGTTCAAAACTATAACAAGAATCGGTCATTTGGAGGCATGGTGATCAAAGAACTGGTCTACTTGTCACGTCTGTCTCGATGCATTTGTAATCAATTGCTGATAAATCGTTGCAGTATCGCAAAAAAAAAATTGCGGAAAAGGATGAAAAATCACTCAATCGACTTTAAAATACTTGGGGGATTCGTTCAGAGGAGGTTTATCAACATTGTTTCAGCGAGATGGCGATTTTCCAAGAAGGAAACCCGATGCCCATTACATAAATTGTTATTTGTGCGAATGATGCTGATTCCATATGCTGTTAACGACGATGCATTCCGTAGAAATAGTTTCTGGGAATTGATTGATTGGATAGAATTAGCACAATGGAAAATCCACGGAAGCGCTCACTGCCCGCCATTTTGTTTATTGCGACGCCTGCTCGTCACGACTTGGTGAATGTACAAGGAACGCTGTTGCCCAGCTGCGTTCTATGCTTGCGAGGTTTCCACAGAAATTTCTTCCTCGTGCGGAATGCCACGTGGGTCATTGCGACAGCCCTTTTCTGGTTAACGTAGAAACTTGGGGCGAGGACGGGTCGCATTACCTGCCTCCTCGCGTTGAACCCCCGAGGAGTTTTACGACGTAGCGGATGGGACGGGAGGTTAAGCGGAATTAGCCTTCGCGGAAAAACGGCCGCGTGGGAAGGGCATGTGGGGACCTGTCATTTACTGCCCCTGGAAGTGAAGCAGGAGCAACGTGACCACAAGCGTACCAGTTTCGGAGGGAGACGGACGCCGTGAATCCATATTATTTTTGACGGAGGGAGACATGTAAGTCAAGGCTTACGTCTGAGAAACGAGCATAGCAGGTCAGTGGTTTGAAAAGTACTGGGTGAAAGGGAAGTAATCATGGGAATATAATATTTTTTCCTTAATATCTCGACGGTCATTTTCATCAAATGCAGACGCATAGCAGTAGAAAATATATTTGAATAGGAGGTAAGAAATTCGTCCATCTTTTATTGTCATAAGTTTCTCCTTTACATTTACTCTATTTTTTCGTGAACCGCGCGCGTGCACACCAGGTAAGTAGTTGGTGAATCGGAGGAAAGCGTGGGACTCTAATTTCCCAGGTTTTTACGTTTATTTATGTACGTCCTTTGCGGCCGAGTATTGACGATTGCCCATCGCAGTCGGGTATTTGAAAACTGAAGATTATTTCATGGCCCTTAGAAGGGCCGTTAGGATGCATCAAAGCAATCCCGTCGAGGAATTTACTTTGAGCTGGTGTACTTGGTGACGGCCTTGGTCCCCTCGGAGACGGCGTGCTTGGCCAGCTCACCGGGAAGCAAGAGCCTGACGGCGGTCTGCACCTCCCGGCTGGTGATGGTGGAGCGCTTGTTGTAGTGAGCCAGGCGAGAAGCTTCGGCGGCGATTCTCTCGAAAATATCGTTGACGAAGCTGTTCATGATGCTCATGGCCTTGCTGGAGATTCCGGTGTCGGGGTGCACCTGCTTCAGCACTTTGTAGATGTAGATTGCGTAGCTCTCCTTCCTCCTGCGCTTCTTCTTCTTGTCTCCCTTGGAGATGTTCTTCTGGGCCTTGCCCGCTTTCTTCGCAGCCTTTCCGCTCGTCTTGGGTGGCATGGTGATCACGTTCGGCGAACGGGGTCGATTTCAGTATTTTCGCCGAACATCAGTCGCCTGCTTATGTACCCCTGGTCCGTTCCGTGAGCCGAATCTCCTCGACGACCAATCACGTAAAAGCATGATGTGGCGTCGCTAGGACGGCGGCAGCCTATATAAATGCGCCCAGGAGTCTGACAGCGATTAGACAGCACTACCAGATAAAGAAGCATTCAGCCATGTCCGGACGAGGAAAGGGAGGAAAAGTGAAGGGGAAGTCCAAGTCCCGCTCCAGCAGGGCCGGTCTTCAGTTTCCGGTCGGTCGTATCCACCGTCTGCTCCGCAAGGGGAACTATGCCGAGCGTGTTGGTGCCGGTGCCCCAGTCTACTTGGCCGCCGTCATGGAGTACCTGGCCGCGGAAGTCCTCGAGTTGGCCGGTAACGCTGCCAGGGACAACAAGAAGACGAGAATCATCCCTCGTCACTTGCAGTTGGCCATCCGCAACGACGAGGAGTTGAATAAGCTCCTGTCGGGCGTTACCATCGCTCAGGGAGGTGTCCTTCCGAACATCCAGGCGGTGCTCCTGCCCAAGAAGACTGAGAAGAAGGCATAAGCATCACGCTGTGCGCATAAAAGGTCCTTTTCAGGACCAGAACATACTAGAGAGATGTACGCGATAAATGTCATGTGAAAAAAATAATAATAACAATAAACGTAATAAGCATAGCGAATGAAACGTGGAGCTATAATTGGGCTAAGGTAAACGATGGGAAATAAAGCGTATAAAAAGTGAAAGCGTTTGTGCTGAAATGCAACGAAGAATGATTGAAGGTGACACTGCTTCGTTTACAATGTATTTCATAGTCTGTCATAAAATTTCACCTGCAATCTGCCGCTTAACTACGTTATTTCTTGTTAACATGTATGGTTGCAACGGCGCGATACACATTGTCGCCAGTCCGTTGCCACGTGCTTATTCATGTACGGTTGCAACGGCGCGATATACATTGTCGCCAGTCCGTTGCCACGTGCTTATTCCGATTCGCTGACAATGTCTTTAACGTCGGTAAAGGCTCATACAATTTCAACTCTATTATCACCGCCATTTTTCCTGTGCGCTCGAACAGGTCTTACTTTACTATTTATCGCCGTCACATACGCTATAGCGAATAATTTTTCGTTCCGTTATGGCAAAGGATTAGCTCCATCTCTGAACATTGTATTGGTCCTTAGAAGGACCTTTTTTATCGACGTACGCCGGGTGTCGGATGGCGATCCCGTCGCGTCGTGTCTAACCGCCAAACCCGTAGAGAGTGCGGCCCTGTCTCTTGAGTGCGTACACGACGTCCATGGCTGTGACGGTCTTCCTCTTGGCGTGTTCGGTGTAGGTGACGGCGTCACGAATAACGTTCTCAAGGAACACCTTGAGCACACCGCGCGTCTCCTCGTAGATGAGTCCGGAGATACGCTTCACTCCACCTCGGCGGGCGAGACGGCGGATGGCCGGCTTGGTGATGCCCTGGATGTTATCGCGGAGAACTTTGCGATGACGTTTGGCTCCTCCCTTTCCCAGGCCTTTTCCTCCCTTGCCGCGTCCAGTCATCTCTGTAGTCTGCTCGTAGTAAGGGCTGCTGTCTGATGACCTGAAAACCAGAAACCAGAACCACATATTGTCTGGGCGTTTGCCCTATCTTATAATGCTGCTTCGGTGCGACATCGTCCACCCCTTCAGCTGTAGTAGTTGTACAATTTTACATGGGATATCATTCAACGAAAGTGTAAGTGACGAACGTGTACCTTTCCAGTGTTAGTGAAGGAGAAGTTGAAAGAAAGACCACTAGTGGGTCGGCAATTGGCCGTAAATTAAGAAGAGAAACTAAATTAAATTACCTTAACTTAAGGGCTTGAACATGTTGCCCATTATCACGTCAACACGACGGAAAATGTAAACTAATCCTAAACATTTTTAAAAAAAAAAAATAAACATCATACTTTAACTCTGGTCTACAAACTACAATTTATGGTTATGTATTGATATATATATATATATATATTTTTTTTTCAGTCTCTTTTTTTTATTGGTTTGTTTTTTTTTTCTTTCTCTTTTATTATATCATTAATTTTGTTTTTTTTTTCTTTTTTTTTTCTTTTTTTTTTGTGTTCTTATATTTTTATTTATTATTTTTTTTTTTTTTATTTATTTATTATTTTTTTTTTCTTTTTTTTTTTTCTCCTTTTTTTCCGATAGGCCTTGGGTTGCCCGATAAGCCCGTAACAATGATTTAAGCCTGGGCCATCTGACAAAGAAATTACTATTTTAATTATAAAATTGTTTGATTAAATGCTAACATGTATTGCAATATGAAAATAAGAAGTAAAAGTCATAGGAAAGAATTCGGTTTTGTTACCGAAATATGATTTCTTTTGGAAGTCTGTAGCTCGGACGGCGTTTTCTATGTAGGGAGTAATCCCATATGTTTTTTGTAAGCGTGTTATGTGGAAGGGACCTCTCGAGTCTTTCAGCTTGCGCTCGGATGAAGTCGTGTACTTTAGGAATTTTGTGTGCGTTTCTGATCTCCTTGATTGGTACGAGTTTACTTTGGTTTGTGAGGTAGCGAAGTGTTTTATTCTGGAATGTTTCTAAGCGATTTCTGTCTGTTTTTGTCGCGTTTCCGAAAATTTCGCAACCGTACAGCATCCTGGGGCGGATATAGGAAAGGTAGAGTCTAATTTTGGTTCGGTGCGTGAGGCGCGATTTGGAGCACAAGAGTGGAGACAAAAGTGCTCTTGTGCCCCTTGCTATTTGTAAGGCATGCTGTACGTGCGTGGCCCATGTCAGTCTGTAATCGAAATGTATCCCTAAGAATTTGTGTGAAGATTTCGTCGGAATACGCACGGATTGAAAGGTAAGAGGTTTTTTTGGGAAATAGCTTCGTCTCCTCCGAAAGTCAACAACAACACTTTTCTCAGCATTTATTGTTACTTTCGAGTCGACGGTCCACTTTTCAAGTAAAGATAGGTGGTTTTGTATCTTTCGGAAGGCACACGTGCCGCTCCAAGATCTTGCCGCGATAGCAGTATCGTCGGCGAACATGAAAGTTTGAGTTTGTGGAGAAGAAGGAAGATCGTTGACATAGCAGTTGAAGAGAGTAGGAGATAATATGGCGCCCTGCGGGACGCCACAATTTATCTGTTTCCCGGTTGACAGAGCTCCGTTTTCGGCGACATGTATAGCTCGTGAAGCGAGAAAACTATGGAACATCTTGATGAGATGTAATGGAACCCCGATTTTAATTAGTTTAAGTATCAATCCATCATGCCAGACTTGGTCGAACGCCTTGGCCACATCCAAGAACAACACTGCAATGTGTTGGTTGTTCTGCATGCCGTGGCTGATATACTCTGCTAGTCTGAGTATTTGCAGGGAGGTGGAATGTCCTTCCCGGAATCCCATTTGTTCCGGTCGTATTACGTCGTTTGTCCGTAGGAAGAGGTCTAGACGGGCTTTCAAAATCGATTCAAACAGTTTAGAGATAGAGGAAAGTAAAGATATAGGTCTGCGGTTGAGAGGAATTGTCGGGTCTTTGCCTGGTTTGGCAAGCAGGCAAAGTTTTGCTATTTTCCAGGAATCGGGAAAATAGCAAGAGGAAAGACAGTTATTAAATAAGCCCAGCAAGTGACGAACGGCCGGCAGTGGCGCGTTCTTTAAATGCCTGTTTGAAATGTCATCAATACCCGGGGCTTTTTTCGGGTTCAAGTATTTAATTGTCATTCTTAGCTCCGTCTCTGTCACTGGTTGGAAAGGCGGAGTCGGAAGGAAACTTAGGCTCCTTACAGCAGCCTCAGCCTCCCCGTCCTCCACAGTTCTTGGCCAGTCGTTTCGAAGAGTCATGGTTTCCTGAAATGCGTTGGCGAGGATTTCTGCCTTGTCATTGGCGTCAAAATACAAGTTGTTATTGTGCCTGATGGGCTGGTCGGGACGTCCTTTTTTGGTCAGTTGCTTAGCAACCTTCCAAAGGGAACCGTCGTCAAAGGAAAGGTTGTCGAGTTTGTCTCTCCATTGGTCATTGAACCGATTTCTGATTTCGCGTTTGACGCAGGACGCGAAAAAGTTATAACGCCGTTTATAGGCGCCATCCCTGGTTCGCGCCCATTGTCTGCGGGCCTTGTTACGCTGTTTTATGAGTATCAGGATGTCGTCGGGTAGGGCGTTTGAAGGAGGAGGGGGGTGAGGGTACGGGAGTGATGCAAGTGCATGCGCTTCCCGCATTGTTTCTGTAATGGCAAGGACATGCGCGTCAATGTCCTGCCTGTCTGAGGATTGTGGGATGGGGATTGCTGTGAATGCGTTTTCTGTAAGGGTGGCGAACTGTTTCCAGTTCGTTCTTACAGAGATGGAAGGAGGTTGCTCATAAGGGACAGTCGCAATGTTGGCTTTAATCGGATAATGATCACTGGAGAGATCGGGTAGTACCGTTGGAGTCTCTATGACAGGTAAGTTGTTGGTAAGGCAGAAATCGAGGATGTCCTCTCCTCCACGATTATCAATGTGCGTCGCCGTTAGTGGCACTTCGACGCCTAGCATGATGGAGTTTACAATATTAAGCAAACGCCGGCCATTACTATTCGCGGACCGGCACCCCCATTCTAAATGTTTTGAATTCCAATCGCCGATGGCTACGACGCGTCTGTCAGCCGGGAATAAGGGACGAATTTCGTCAGGAACAACAGTTTTACCACAAGGTTGGTAAGCTGAATAGATGTCAAGGTCACCTATGGGAGTTGGGAGTCGTATTCCGACGCATTCTAGTGTACTAAGGGCGTGTGCTTTCAATGCTTTGTGTTTTATTGAGGATTTAACTGCGATAAGCACGCCTCCACCGCGAGCAGTGGGACGGTCTCGCCGATATGTGGTGTAGTTGGGTATGTAGAATCTGTGACTGGGTGTTAGATGCGTCTCCTGAAGGGCGACTACATCAAAATTGCCAGAGCTTATAAAATTTTTGAATTCCCGTTGGCGGCCGAGTATGCCGTTGCAATTCCAACTGAGAAGGCAGATGTTGCGGAGCTTACTAGTCATTAAGCTCGTGCAACTCGCATAATTGCTGGAGCATAAAGATTTTCTTCTCCGTTTTTGTCTTTAGGAGACTTAACTGGTTGTGCATTGACATGAAATATCCAAAAAGTGTCTGTTCTCCGTGTACTGGATTTGAAGTAGGGAGTTTTGGTAGGTGACTGTTAGAGGAAGAAGAGGATTGTGAAATAGCGCCACCAGGCATTAGAGGGTTGATGACATGGGGAGGAGGGATTCTAGGAGGGGGTAAGGAGGGAAATAGGTTGGTGACAGCAAAAGATGTTTGGCCCTGCAAAGGACCTTGAGCTCGCGGAGCCCAAGCGTTCCTGTTGGGAGCCGGGGCAGGTATAAATGTTTTCCCTTGGTCTGATCCACGGGAGTTTGTGTCGCGCTTTTCACGCGCCAATCGTCGCTGGTTTTCCCATTTGTAGACTGGACAACCGCGATAATTGGCTGGGTGGTCCATTGCACAATTCACGCACCTCGCGGGCGTAGTGCGATCTTTTTTTTCGCATTCGGTCGTTAGGTGCGCGCCGGCGCACTTAACGCAACGGGGCCGAATGTCGCAATAGTTTTTTGTATGCCCGAAGCCCTGGCATTTGTGGCACTGTATCACGCCCTTAGGTTTTGTGAATTTCGTGATGTTCACTCGCATGGTCAGCAGCCATTCAACTTTGAGGAGATCTCCTGGTTGTGGGTCTTTAGTTAAGATTACATGAAAAACTGGTATCAGTCTCTTGGTGCCTGAGGTTTTCCCTAGTTCTCTGTCCTTTAGGGTAGGTTTAGTAGTGGTTAGTTGGGTAACGCTTTTGGTTACGAACCCAAGACGTTTTAGTTCGTCTTCTAAGTCAGACGAGCTAACGTCGCCGACCAGGTTTCTAACGCAGAATTCACTGAGTCTGTCGGTGGGAATCTGGTATGAAGAGAATTCTAATTTTCTTTTGCGCAAGATTTCTTTTGTCTTTAAGTAATCTTCAACATTTGCGCAGTTGATGGCGACTCTGTTCAGTCCTTTCAAAGTGCACTTAGGGGGGGTAAGGAGGTTCGTTGTAAGCTCCTTTGACAGTTCTACCCACCCAGAAACGTTGTGAACTGTGATTGCCGGGATTTTGGTGGATTTTGGGACAGGGGGCTGAGTCTCCATCACCTCCGGCGTGTCTAAGGGGGCAAAACTATTTGCTTGAGCTATCTCTGGGGATTCGACTACCCTGCGTCTTTTTAAGGGTGTGCCTTTCTTTCTAGAAACAACAGTGAAGCTGTCGTCGTCCTGACCATGCGAGGTTTGCGCTTGTGGGCCAGTGTGGGTATTCGTATCGAGCGGGAGGGCTAAAGTGGCTTCCGCTGAAGGGGTGGACGGTGGGCATGGTTTGTCACAATCGGGGACGATGGTGTCCTTCGCACGTGGCTCGTGTGGTTTCTGAGCTTTTGCTTTTAAAAGTTTTTCTCTGTTGATAGCTGCTATAGCTGTTGCTACAGCAGGGGACGGTGAAGCCGGTGTATGTGATTCTCTCGCATAATCGGTGTTTCCAGAATGCATTATGTTGACGGCTCTTTCTGGTTTCAATGCCGGGTCTAGTGAGCATTTTTCCGCGTTTTTGAGGGCCTCCTTGGTAGGGGGGCCGTTATTGCTGTGTACCGTAAGGGTGTATGACGGTTTAAACATTCCCTGCAATGGCAATGCAGGGGGTAGTGTTTTACCCTGTTCCTGGGCCTTATTGGTGTCCATTAGAAGGACAGGATTAGCCTTCTGAGCGATGTGTTGCGGAGCAAGACTTTGCTCCGAAATGGTACGATACCCCCGAAGGGGTTTACAAAGAGATTGTAGCGTACATAAGCAGTGCTACAAACAAAGTTTCATCAGATATTAAATCAAATCTAGCCTTTTAAGTCTAGTAAATGTTAATTACAGCGGTTTGTACTCCGTAAGCGGCCGAATATTGCTGTTAATTGTCAAAAATTATGATTTTTCGAAATTTCAGATTGCTCCGAAATGGTACGATAGCACTGGTATGGTCGTTTTAGGGACACCCTAGCGTGGGGACCCACCCGGTTCCCCAGTAAGTGCAATGCACCTTACGGTGCTTTACTGGATTGCCGAAATGAGGCGACCGCTTAATATTGATGAGGCGCAGAGCGCCACCCGAGAGTGAGTAAGTGGTGCTGAGTTAGCCACTCCTCCCGGGTGCCTTGCAGCCTGGGCTATAATACCCTTTGTAAGGATGGTAGCAGCTCACTCCGCTGCAGTTTTCTCTCTTGAATATCGAAAGTGTTATTTGAAAACTTAATCCTGATCTCTGATCTCTGATGTGATCTGATCTAGTATGTCTGATCTGATCTCTGATCTCTGATCGTCTAATCTCTGATCTGAGTATTTTCTGAACTGATGTCTGATCTCTGATGACCTGAAATGCACCTTCGCCGGTATTTATAAACGTCGCCGCCGCGGCGATGACGTACCCGACCTCTCCACCAATCAGCGTCGCCCGTACTATCTGGCGCCATTCTCGGAAGTGCTTAAAAGACGGCGTTGACCCGGCTTTTTACAGATCGCAGAAATGGCACGTACGAAGCAGACAGCCCGCAAGTCCACCGGAGGAAAGGCCCCGAGGAAGCAGCTGGCCACCAAGGCCGCTCGCAAGAGCGCGCCGGCGACGGGAGGCGTCAAGAAGCCCCACAGGTACCGCCCCGGTACCGTGGCCCTTCGTGAGATCAGGAGATACCAGAAGAGCACGGAGCTCCTCATCCGCAAGCTGCCCTTCCAGCGCCTGGTGCGTGAGATCGCCCAGGACTTCAAGACCGATCTTCGGTTCCAGAGCTCCGCCGTCATGGCTCTCCAGGAGGCCAGCGAGGCTTACCTAGTGGGTCTCTTTGAGGACACCAACCTCTGCGCCATCCACGCTAAGCGTGTGACCATCATGCCCAAGGACATCCAGCTGGCCCGCCGTATCCGCGGAGAGCGAGCTTAGAAAGCTACTTTCGGCCGAAAAACAAAGGTCCTTTTCAGGACCAGTACATACTTAAAAGTTTGAATTTAGCACGATCGCACAATAATTAACGACGATGTAAATCCATTGGAATGATGGACGACATGAAATTTCCTTTGCGCATGGCAAGTGCGTTTGCACGGCTACGCATGAAATGAGATGAAATAAAAGTTCGTGCGATGCTTACCTGACGCGCTTAACGAAAAGAAAACAATACTCCGTGACGTGTTGTTCATTTTACACGTTCTATGAATGTTATTCTTAATTTTTTTTTTCGTCCGTCCATGTCGCATCATCAATTTTAAATAGGACCGTTGTTTTTGCATGGCATTAATCATGATAAATGTTAACTTTGGGCGTGCTCAGTGGCGTGGGCATTGAGTGGCAAGCATCTTTGGAAGACATGATGGTCCTAAAAAGGACCGAGATTGGACGCTGTCTGCTGTCCTAGGTGCGCCGGTGGCGAAGCAGTGATGGTTCACTTCTTTTTCTGGGCGGCGGAAGGTTTCTTGGCGGCGGGCTTGGCCTTGGTGGGCGTCTTCTTGGGCTTGGGGGTCTTGGGTTTGGTGGCCGCCTTTTTCGCCTTCGACGGGGACTTTGCCGCCTTGGCGGCGGGTTTCCCAGCCGCCGGCTTCTTCTTTGGCTTGTCCGCCGCCTTCTTCGCCTTCTTGGCTGGTGGCGCGGACTTGCTTCGCTCCTTGGGCGCGGACCTCTTGGTGCCACTGGACGCCTTCTCGGAGGACTTCTTGGCTCCGACCGCTTTCGGTTTCTTTACTCCCGTCTTCTTGACGACCTTTTTCGCCTTGGTCGTCCCGCTGGCTGCCGCGGGTGCGGCCTTCTTGCTGTGGCTCAGCTTGAAGGAACCTGAGGCGCCCTTTCCCTTGGTCTGGACGAGAGTTCCGGCGGTGACGGCCGCCTTGAGGTACTTCTTGATGAAAGGCGAGAGCCTCTCGGCGTCCACTTTGTAGCTGGCTGCGATGTACTTCTTGATGGCTTGAAGGGAAGAGCCACCGCGCTCCTTGAGGCCCTTGACTGCGTTGTTAACCATCTCGGAAGTGGGCGGGTGCGACGGCTTTGCGCGAGCCTTCTTGGCTGCTCCGCCCTTGCTGGCCTTCTTGGAAGCCGCGGAGGTTCCTGAAGAAGGCAGGGGTTTTACTGCGACGGTGCCCGAAGGCTGGGCTGCCGGTGGTGCGGCTGCCGCTGCTCCAGATGCTGCGTCTGCCATGTTATCGGCTGCTGCGTGATGATAGAAAGAGAAAATTACCAAGACATGGATTTCATACGAAAGTCCACCTTGCTATCGTACCATTTCGGAGCAAAATACGATCTCTTCCTCTCGCCTCCGGTGCGCTTCTCGGATTGTTTGTACTCCACTCCTCCTCCGACTTTCGCGTTTCGGAGAGTGTCGGGGGCGCGTAACGAGGGCGCCTTGCGCCGCGGCGCCCGTCAGGGTTCCACCCTGTCGGCCGTGGCGGCGCCAGGCGTTTGGCGAGCCCAGTTCGTGTGCAGCGGGTCGTCAAAATACGGGTTGTCGTCCTGTCGAAGGCGTACCCGGGAATAAACGTTGCACACGTTTCTACCGGGGTCGATTCCTCGAGATCCGAGGTAACGTACGTTCGAGGCCATCCTTCACCTGGTATTGGACGCGCTCGCGACCCGGTGGGCCGCGCGCCGGCCGCGGAAAGCGGCCCCGAGAAGACGGTCCCTTCGGACGCCTTCCCCCTGACTCGGCGCCTGTCAAACCTTCCTCCTGTTCCTCCCCGGTGCCTGTCCCGTAAGCGGACGTTTATGCATTTTTCGACGACTCGGGGGCGTCGCGACGCACCCACCTCCCGCGCCCGTGGGAAAGGATTATCGAGTCGCAAATGGAGACGGAGTCACCCGTTAAGCGCACGCCTTACGACGCGTCCGCGTGGGCTTCGAAATGGTTGCATGGGGTGGCCGAAGGGGAAAAAGAAATGAACTGTACGCACGCGAATGGGACGTCAAAGTTCACGTACAACAAAGTCGAGGATGGCGCCGAATTATGCTTTAGCCCCGTGAGCGGGCGGGAAAAACAATGTAGTAGCCGAGGGCGCGCAGTGGCGACCCGGCCGTGACGAGTTTGCTCCGTCTCCAACGGCTTCGGACGTCGGTACCTCGTTGCGGGATGATGAATTTGTAGCAACCGGCATGTCATCGGAAACGAAATGATACTTCATCACGGGAAAACTCTTATTGTCGTTGAAACGGCGCCACATCCACGTTTCCGCGGATGTCTACCCTAGTTTCCTTGCACGTCTTTCGAAGAGGAGAGTCGTCTGCCGTCGACTTGTTATCGCGTACATTTCTTTTATTAACCTTCCTTATCTGTGCGATGCGTTGGATGTGCTTTTCTCCACGGTGCCGTCAAGTTACGGAATACACCCCTACGACCTTAAAAAAAAAAATCCCTCCCACACACACGCTGTATGTCACGTTAAATGACCCTGTGTGATGGGATACCTCGGGGACGTAGTCAACGTGAAAGCGACTCCTTGAAAACCAGGCTCTCGTAAGCGTACGTAATTCGTGTCGGCAATTTCGCTCGGTACACATCCCCCGCCGTACGTCTTATTCACGGAAACGGCGAAAATAGGGCGCATCGCGGGATTGTATGCGCGATCATTACGATGGGAATCGCCATAAGCAAATAGGACAGATGCGTTTAACTCAATAATATCCACATCCCTTTCGTCGTAGTTGCGGAGCTATGACGGCTTGTATTCGTGTCACAATATTTTTCAGTTGCTTCCAACCTAATTTCACATCGTTTCCACTTGTTTCCAATCGACATAATGTGTGTCAAGCATATGGATCTTGTTTTTTACCTCCATGCCGTTGGAATAATATCTTTCATTAGAGCAATGGTCGACTTTTCCTTATAACTTTCGAGGGTCGGGATAGTGATTGACGGATAAGGTAGAGTGAATAGCCCTTACCTGGAAAACATTCCTGTGAATAAATAAAAAAAACGTGGGAAAAAGCCGTCGGGGCGTGATGCGGCGTTCAATAGTGATGACAGATTATACTATCTGGCGTAGGAAAGACTTGAACACGATTTTTCCTGGGATCGTAATCAGGGATCCAGGCTGGTTTCCAGTGCTTGCGGGGTTGGGGGGACTAGGGGCGGCATTAACAGCCGGAACCGTTCATTCCTCTACGACCTCTCTTTCGTGGAACTCTATCACCGTCGACAGTTCACGGAACATCATTTCTCGGTTCTGTCTCGAAGAAGCCCCTGTGTTAATTCAATTACTCAGTATCTACTTCGTTCTGCATTACTTAATCAATACATGTGGACCCATCAAATATTTCATCCCCGTTCATTGTTGATTCCTTGAGGTTCTTAGCGATGCGGAAGCAACTTTATCGTCACGAGTAATAAAAGAACGATGATTAACAATTTTAAGCTGTCTGGTACCTAGCACATCACCATAAAAGATACGAAATAAGCATTCCAGTGAACAGGAAAACAAATAGTCGTCTTTTCCCCGGCCAATCTGGGATCATTGCAATGTGAAGCGAAAGTCAATCAGGAGTTAAGAGGATTCAATCCACTCACGATGAAGTAGACGACTGAAGGTTGCGTAGGTCTATGTGCACGTTCGTGTGTGTTAGTTTCTAGTGTTCATATGTAAATGACAGTTGTGTCAATGGGGGAACGTTATTCGAAAGTAACACTAGTTGACTCGAATTTAATCATTCTTATTACCAGTAGTTGCATTGCAAAATTTGACATTATCACGGCAGGAGGTAGGTGATGACTGTCATAAATGTTCGCTAATGGAGGACGTTTGTCATCCATTCCGAGATTTTGAAAAAAAAACTGTCTCCGTTTACATATCGCTGCGTACCCGAGATATTTTACTAATTTGGTACTCTGTGTGGATGAATTTATTAACAGATGTCATAAGGGTGATTTCAACTACACAAATTTGACAAAGTTCAATGTTAAGTATTAACGCCTCGCTGTGACTGGTATGACATTACATGATATCCCGGTGATTAAGCATCACCACAACTGCTAAGGTAATTAATCGTCATGGTGTATATCATGAGTCTTAAAATCACACGATCGTTATGAAATTTACACCGCTTCACGGCTCGTCGGCATTTTCTCCCGTCCGTAGTTAAGTTGTATGTTACTAAGTTGCCTAGGCAAGGACGTTATTCCATTCCATTCCCGGCCACTGTTACTAGATGAATCTGATTAAATATCGCTTCACGAATCACTATTGTCCTCAAAGCCGAGCGTCCTTCGGTTAACGCCACTGCGGGAAATCGGTTGTCGAATACGGTGAAGTGACGATCTCGTGTACCTAGTGTCAAAATGCGGCCGGGGTGGATTCTTCAATGGGGCTAATGCGGTAAAGATTTTCACCAAATTTGCAGAAAGTTGAAATGCTAAAAGGACGGACAGGTAGGCACATGCGGCAACCTTTTTCGTCAGAAATGCACTTGTAGGAAGAGTCGCCTTAATGAAAACGTTATGCAATCATCTCATAAATGATTATACCGGCCGCTAATTTTAAAGATTTCTCTTTCACGTCAAACTTCGACCTCTTTTCCCTAGATTTCATTTCCCTAATCCCGCAAAGAAATAAACAACATTAACGTATGTCCTTCCATCCCTTGTGTATCAACGTAATAAAATTAGCGGGTAAGTTGGGACTGGGACCATTTAACTTTTGCCTAGAGAAACATTTTCTGTTCTGTGGCGTGACAAGACAAGTAAAGATTTCTGGAAAGGTTAATTTCGTTCAAAAGAAGGGGAATGAGTCGTGTCCCGCGGAAGGGACCCCGGTTCAAAACTATAACAAGAATCGGTCATTTGGAGGCATGGTGATCAAAGAACTGGTCTACTTGTCACGTCTGTCTCGATGCATTTGTAATCAATTGCTGATAAATCGTTGCAGTATCGCAAAAAAAAAATTGCGGAAAAGGATGAAAAATCACTCAATCGACTTTAAAATACTTGGGGGATTCGTTCAGAGGAGGTTTATCAACATTGTTTCAGCGAGATGGCGATTTTCCAAGAAGGAAACCCGATGCCCATTACATAAATTGTTATTTGTGCGAATGATGCTGATTCCATATGCTGTTAACGACGATGCATTCCGTAGAAATAGTTTCTGGGAATTGATTGATTGGATAGAATTAGCACAATGGAAAATCCACGGAAGCGCTCACTGCCCGCCATTTTGTTTATTGCGACGCCTGCTCGTCACGACTTGGTGAATGTACAAGGAACGCTGTTGCCCAGCTGCGTTCTATGCTTGCGAGGTTTCCACAGAAATTTCTTCCTCGTGCGGAATGCCACGTGGGTCATTGCGACAGCCCTTTTCTGGTTAACGTAGAAACTTGGGGCGAGGACGGGTCGCATTACCTGCCTCCTCGCGTTGAACCCCCGAGGAGTTTTACGACGTAGCGGATGGGACGGGAGGTTAAGCGGAATTAGCCTTCGCGGAAAAACGGCCGCGTGGGAAGGGCATGTGGGGACCTGTCATTTACTGCCCCTGGAAGTGAAGCAGGAGCAACGTGACCACAAGCGTACCAGTTTCGGAGGGAGACGGACGCCGTGAATCCATATTATTTTTGACGGAGGGAGACATGTAAGTCAAGGCTTACGTCTGAGAAACGAGCATAGCAGGTCAGTGGTTTGAAAAGTACTGGGTGAAAGGGAAGTAATCATGGGAATATAATATTTTTTCCTTAATATCTCGACGGTCATTTTCATCAAATGCAGACGCATAGCAGTAGAAAATATATTTGAATAGGAGGTAAGAAATTCGTCCATCTTTTATTGTCATAAGTTTCTCCTTTACATTTACTCTATTTTTTCGTGAACCGCGCGCGTGCACACCAGGTAAGTAGTTGGTGAATCGGAGGAAAGCGTGGGACTCTAATTTCCCAGGTTTTTACGTTTATTTATGTACGTCCTTTGCGGCCGAGTATTGACGATTGCCCATCGCAGTCGGGTATTTGAAAACTGAAGATTATTTCATGGCCCTTAGAAGGGCCGTTAGGATGCATCAAAGCAATCCCGTCGAGGAATTTACTTTGAGCTGGTGTACTTGGTGACGGCCTTGGTCCCCTCGGAGACGGCGTGCTTGGCCAGCTCACCGGGAAGCAAGAGCCTGACGGCGGTCTGCACCTCCCGGCTGGTGATGGTGGAGCGCTTGTTGTAGTGAGCCAGGCGAGAAGCTTCGGCGGCGATTCTCTCGAAAATATCGTTGACGAAGCTGTTCATGATGCTCATGGCCTTGCTGGAGATTCCGGTGTCGGGGTGCACCTGCTTCAGCACTTTGTAGATGTAGATTGCGTAGCTCTCCTTCCTCCTGCGCTTCTTCTTCTTGTCTCCCTTGGAGATGTTCTTCTGGGCCTTGCCCGCTTTCTTCGCAGCCTTTCCGCTCGTCTTGGGTGGCATGGTGATCACGTTCGGCGAACGGGGTCGATTTCAGTATTTTCGCCGAACATCAGTCGCCTGCTTATGTACCCCTGGTCCGTTCCGTGAGCCGAATCTCCTCGACGACCAATCACGTAAAAGCATGATGTGGCGTCGCTAGGACGGCGGCAGCCTATATAAATGCGCCCAGGAGTCTGACAGCGATTAGACAGCACTACCAGATAAAGAAGCATTCAGCCATGTCCGGACGAGGAAAGGGAGGAAAAGTGAAGGGGAAGTCCAAGTCCCGCTCCAGCAGGGCCGGTCTTCAGTTTCCGGTCGGTCGTATCCACCGTCTGCTCCGCAAGGGGAACTATGCCGAGCGTGTTGGTGCCGGTGCCCCAGTCTACTTGGCCGCCGTCATGGAGTACCTGGCCGCGGAAGTCCTCGAGTTGGCCGGTAACGCTGCCAGGGACAACAAGAAGACGAGAATCATCCCTCGTCACTTGCAGTTGGCCATCCGCAACGACGAGGAGTTGAATAAGCTCCTGTCGGGCGTTACCATCGCTCAGGGAGGTGTCCTTCCGAACATCCAGGCGGTGCTCCTGCCCAAGAAGACTGAGAAGAAGGCATAAGCATCACGCTGTGCGCATAAAAGGTCCTTTTCAGGACCAGAACATACTAGAGAGATGTACGCGATAAATGTCATGTGAAAAAAATAATAATAACAATAAACGTAATAAGCATAGCGAATGAAACGTGGAGCTATAATTGGGCTAAGGTAAACGATGGGAAATAAAGCGTATAAAAAGTGAAAGCGTTTGTGCTGAAATGCAACGAAGAATGATTGAAGGTGACACTGCTTCGTTTACAATGTATTTCATAGTCTGTCATAAAATTTCACCTGCAATCTGCCGCTTAACTACGTTATTTCTTGTTAACATGTATGGTTGCAACGGCGCGATACACATTGTCGCCAGTCCGTTGCCACGTGCTTATTCATGTACGGTTGCAACGGCGCGATATACATTGTCGCCAGTCCGTTGCCACGTGCTTATTCCGATTCGCTGACAATGTCTTTAACGTCGGTAAAGGCTCATACAATTTCAACTCTATTATCACCGCCATTTTTCCTGTGCGCTCGAACAGGTCTTACTTTACTATTTATCGCCGTCACATACGCTATAGCGAATAATTTTTCGTTCCGTTATGGCAAAGGATTAGCTCCATCTCTGAACATTGTATTGGTCCTTAGAAGGACCTTTTTTATCGACGTACGCCGGGTGTCGGATGGCGATCCCGTCGCGTCGTGTCTAACCGCCAAACCCGTAGAGAGTGCGGCCCTGTCTCTTGAGTGCGTACACGACGTCCATGGCTGTGACGGTCTTCCTCTTGGCGTGTTCGGTGTAGGTGACGGCGTCACGAATAACGTTCTCAAGGAACACCTTGAGCACACCGCGCGTCTCCTCGTAGATGAGTCCGGAGATACGCTTCACTCCACCTCGGCGGGCGAGACGGCGGATGGCCGGCTTGGTGATGCCCTGGATGTTATCGCGGAGAACTTTGCGATGACGTTTGGCTCCTCCCTTTCCCAGGCCTTTTCCTCCCTTGCCGCGTCCAGTCATCTCTGTAGTCTGCTCGTAGTAAGGGCTGCTGTCTGATGACCTGAAATGCACCTTCGCCGGTATTTATAAACGTCGCCGCCGCGGCGATGACGTACCCGACCTCTCCACCAATCAGCGTCGCCCGTACTATCTGGCGCCATTCTCGGAAGTGCTTAAAAGACGGCGTTGACCCGGCTTTTTACAGATCGCAGAAATGGCACGTACGAAGCAGACAGCCCGCAAGTCCACCGGAGGAAAGGCCCCGAGGAAGCAGCTGGCCACCAAGGCCGCTCGCAAGAGCGCGCCGGCGACGGGAGGCGTCAAGAAGCCCCACAGGTACCGCCCCGGTACCGTGGCCCTTCGTGAGATCAGGAGATACCAGAAGAGCACGGAGCTCCTCATCCGCAAGCTGCCCTTCCAGCGCCTGGTGCGTGAGATCGCCCAGGACTTCAAGACCGATCTTCGGTTCCAGAGCTCCGCCGTCATGGCTCTCCAGGAGGCCAGCGAGGCTTACCTAGTGGGTCTCTTTGAGGACACCAACCTCTGCGCCATCCACGCTAAGCGTGTGACCATCATGCCCAAGGACATCCAGCTGGCCCGCCGTATCCGCGGAGAGCGAGCTTAGAAAGCTACTTTCGGCCGAAAAACAAAGGTCCTTTTCAGGACCAGTACATACTTAAAAGTTTGAATTTAGCACGATCGCACAATAATTAACGACGATGTAAATCCATTGGAATGATGGACGACATGAAATTTCCTTTGCGCATGGCAAGTGCGTTTGCACGGCTACGCATGAAATGAGATGAAATAAAAGTTCGTGCGATGCTTACCTGACGCGCTTAACGAAAAGAAAACAATACTCCGTGACGTGTTGTTCATTTTACACGTTCTATGAATGTTATTCTTAATTTTTTTTTTCGTCCGTCCATGTCGCATCATCAATTTTAAATAGGACCGTTGTTTTTGCATGGCATTAATCATGATAAATGTTAACTTTGGGCGTGCTCAGTGGCGTGGGCATTGAGTGGCAAGCATCTTTGGAAGACATGATGGTCCTAAAAAGGACCGAGATTGGACGCTGTCTGCTGTCCTAGGTGCGCCGGTGGCGAAGCAGTGATGGTTCACTTCTTTTTCTGGGCGGCGGAAGGTTTCTTGGCGGCGGGCTTGGCCTTGGTGGGCGTCTTCTTGGGCTTGGGGGTCTTGGGTTTGGTGGCCGCCTTTTTCGCCTTCGACGGGGACTTTGCCGCCTTGGCGGCGGGTTTCCCAGCCGCCGGCTTCTTCTTTGGCTTGTCCGCCGCCTTCTTCGCCTTCTTGGCTGGTGGCGCGGACTTGCTTCGCTCCTTGGGCGCGGACCTCTTGGTGCCACTGGACGCCTTCTCGGAGGACTTCTTGGCTCCGACCGCTTTCGGTTTCTTTACTCCCGTCTTCTTGACGACCTTTTTCGCCTTGGTCGTCCCGCTGGCTGCCGCGGGTGCGGCCTTCTTGCTGTGGCTCAGCTTGAAGGAACCTGAGGCGCCCTTTCCCTTGGTCTGGACGAGAGTTCCGGCGGTGACGGCCGCCTTGAGGTACTTCTTGATGAAAGGCGAGAGCCTCTCGGCGTCCACTTTGTAGCTGGCTGCGATGTACTTCTTGATGGCTTGAAGGGAAGAGCCACCGCGCTCCTTGAGGCCCTTGACTGCGTTGTTAACCATCTCGGAAGTGGGCGGGTGCGACGGCTTTGCGCGAGCCTTCTTGGCTGCTCCGCCCTTGCTGGCCTTCTTGGAAGCCGCGGAGGTTCCTGAAGAAGGCAGGGGTTTTACTGCGACGGTGCCCGAAGGCTGGGCTGCCGGTGGTGCGGCTGCCGCTGCTCCAGATGCTGCGTCTGCCATGTTATCGGCTGCTGCGTGATGATAGAAAGAGAAAATTACCAAGACATGGATTTCATACGAAAGTCCACCTTGCTATCGTACCATTTCGGAGCAAAATACGATCTCTTCCTCTCGCCTCCGGTGCGCTTCTCGGATTGTTTGTACTCCACTCCTCCTCCGACTTTCGCGTTTCGGAGAGTGTCGGGGGCGCGTAACGAGGGCGCCTTGCGCCGCGGCGCCCGTCAGGGTTCCACCCTGTCGGCCGTGGCGGCGCCAGGCGTTTGGCGAGCCCAGTTCGTGTGCAGCGGGTCGTCAAAATACGGGTTGTCGTCCTGTCGAAGGCGTACCCGGGAATAAACGTTGCACACGTTTCTACCGGGGTCGATTCCTCGAGATCCGAGGTAACGTACGTTCGAGGCCATCCTTCACCTGGTATTGGACGCGCTCGCGACCCGGTGGGCCGCGCGCCGGCCGCGGAAAGCGGCCCCGAGAAGACGGTCCCTTCGGACGCCTTCCCCCTGACTCGGCGCCTGTCAAACCTTCCTCCTGTTCCTCCCCGGTGCCTGTCCCGTAAGCGGACGTTTATGCATTTTTCGACGACTCGGGGGCGTCGCGACGCACCCACCTCCCGCGCCCGTGGGAAAGGATTATCGAGTCGCAAATGGAGACGGAGTCACCCGTTAAGCGCACGCCTTACGACGCGTCCGCGTGGGCTTCGAAATGGTTGCATGGGGTGGCCGAAGGGGAAAAAGAAATGAACTGTACGCACGCGAATGGGACGTCAAAGTTCACGTACAACAAAGTCGAGGATGGCGCCGAATTATGCTTTAGCCCCGTGAGCGGGCGGGAAAAACAATGTAGTAGCCGAGGGCGCGCAGTGGCGACCCGGCCGTGACGAGTTTGCTCCGTCTCCAACGGCTTCGGACGTCGGTACCTCGTTGCGGGATGATGAATTTGTAGCAACCGGCATGTCATCGGAAACGAAATGATACTTCATCACGGGAAAACTCTTATTGTCGTTGAAACGGCGCCACATCCACGTTTCCGCGGATGTCTACCCTAGTTTCCTTGCACGTCTTTCGAAGAGGAGAGTCGTCTGCCGTCGACTTGTTATCGCGTACATTTCTTTTATTAACCTTCCTTATCTGTGCGATGCGTTGGATGTGCTTTTCTCCACGGTGCCGTCAAGTTACGGAATACACCCCTACGACCTTAAAAAAAAAAATCCCTCCCACACACACGCTGTATGTCACGTTAAATGACCCTGTGTGATGGGATACCTCGGGGACGTAGTCAACGTGAAAGCGACTCCTTGAAAACCAGGCTCTCGTAAGCGTACGTAATTCGTGTCGGCAATTTCGCTCGGTACACATCCCCCGCCGTACGTCTTATTCACGGAAACGGCGAAAATAGGGCGCATCGCGGGATTGTATGCGCGATCATTACGATGGGAATCGCCATAAGCAAATAGGACAGATGCGTTTAACTCAATAATATCCACATCCCTTTCGTCGTAGTTGCGGAGCTATGACGGCTTGTATTCGTGTCACAATATTTTTCAGTTGCTTCCAACCTAATTTCACATCGTTTCCACTTGTTTCCAATCGACATAATGTGTGTCAAGCATATGGATCTTGTTTTTTACCTCCATGCCGTTGGAATAATATCTTTCATTAGAGCAATGGTCGACTTTTCCTTATAACTTTCGAGGGTCGGGATAGTGATTGACGGATAAGGTAGAGTGAATAGCCCTTACCTGGAAAACATTCCTGTGAATAAATAAAAAAAACGTGGGAAAAAGCCGTCGGGGCGTGATGCGGCGTTCAATAGTGATGACAGATTATACTATCTGGCGTAGGAAAGACTTGAACACGATTTTTCCTGGGATCGTAATCAGGGATCCAGGCTGGTTTCCAGTGCTTGCGGGGTTGGGGGGACTAGGGGCGGCATTAACAGCCGGAACCGTTCATTCCTCTACGACCTCTCTTTCGTGGAACTCTATCACCGTCGACAGTTCACGGAACATCATTTCTCGGTTCTGTCTCGAAGAAGCCCCTGTGTTAATTCAATTACTCAGTATCTACTTCGTTCTGCATTACTTAATCAATACATGTGGACCCATCAAATATTTCATCCCCGTTCATTGTTGATTCCTTGAGGTTCTTAGCGATGCGGAAGCAACTTTATCGTCACGAGTAATAAAAGAACGATGATTAACAATTTTAAGCTGTCTGGTACCTAGCACATCACCATAAAAGATACGAAATAAGCATTCCAGTGAACAGGAAAACAAATAGTCGTCTTTTCCCCGGCCAATCTGGGATCATTGCAATGTGAAGCGAAAGTCAATCAGGAGTTAAGAGGATTCAATCCACTCACGATGAAGTAGACGACTGAAGGTTGCGTAGGTCTATGTGCACGTTCGTGTGTGTTAGTTTCTAGTGTTCATATGTAAATGACAGTTGTGTCAATGGGGGAACGTTATTCGAAAGTAACACTAGTTGACTCGAATTTAATCATTCTTATTACCAGTAGTTGCATTGCAAAATTTGACATTATCACGGCAGGAGGTAGGTGATGACTGTCATAAATGTTCGCTAATGGAGGACGTTTGTCATCCATTCCGAGATTTTGAAAAAAAAACTGTCTCCGTTTACATATCGCTGCGTACCCGAGATATTTTACTAATTTGGTACTCTGTGTGGATGAATTTATTAACAGATGTCATAAGGGTGATTTCAACTACACAAATTTGACAAAGTTCAATGTTAAGTATTAACGCCTCGCTGTGACTGGTATGACATTACATGATATCCCGGTGATTAAGCATCACCACAACTGCTAAGGTAATTAATCGTCATGGTGTATATCATGAGTCTTAAAATCACACGATCGTTATGAAATTTACACCGCTTCACGGCTCGTCGGCATTTTCTCCCGTCCGTAGTTAAGTTGTATGTTACTAAGTTGCCTAGGCAAGGACGTTATTCCATTCCATTCCCGGCCACTGTTACTAGATGAATCTGATTAAATATCGCTTCACGAATCACTATTGTCCTCAAAGCCGAGCGTCCTTCGGTTAACGCCACTGCGGGAAATCGGTTGTCGAATACGGTGAAGTGACGATCTCGTGTACCTAGTGTCAAAATGCGGCCGGGGTGGATTCTTCAATGGGGCTAATGCGGTAAAGATTTTCACCAAATTTGCAGAAAGTTGAAATGCTAAAAGGACGGACAGGTAGGCACATGCGGCAACCTTTTTCGTCAGAAATGCACTTGTAGGAAGAGTCGCCTTAATGAAAACGTTATGCAATCATCTCATAAATGATTATACCGGCCGCTAATTTTAAAGATTTCTCTTTCACGTCAAACTTCGACCTCTTTTCCCTAGATTTCATTTCCCTAATCCCGCAAAGAAATAAACAACATTAACGTATGTCCTTCCATCCCTTGTGTATCAACGTAATAAAATTAGCGGGTAAGTTGGGACTGGGACCATTTAACTTTTGCCTAGAGAAACATTTTCTGTTCTGTGGCGTGACAAGACAAGTAAAGATTTCTGGAAAGGTTAATTTCGTTCAAAAGAAGGGGAATGAGTCGTGTCCCGCGGAAGGGACCCCGGTTCAAAACTATAACAAGAATCGGTCATTTGGAGGCATGGTGATCAAAGAACTGGTCTACTTGTCACGTCTGTCTCGATGCATTTGTAATCAATTGCTGATAAATCGTTGCAGTATCGCAAAAAAAAAATTGCGGAAAAGGATGAAAAATCACTCAATCGACTTTAAAATACTTGGGGGATTCGTTCAGAGGAGGTTTATCAACATTGTTTCAGCGAGATGGCGATTTTCCAAGAAGGAAACCCGATGCCCATTACATAAATTGTTATTTGTGCGAATGATGCTGATTCCATATGCTGTTAACGACGATGCATTCCGTAGAAATAGTTTCTGGGAATTGATTGATTGGATAGAATTAGCACAATGGAAAATCCACGGAAGCGCTCACTGCCCGCCATTTTGTTTATTGCGACGCCTGCTCGTCACGACTTGGTGAATGTACAAGGAAC
>NW_027286290.1:0-31374 GCF_022747635.1 Hetaerina americana | reverse complement strand
TTTGCCGGCGACCTGTACTGCTCGCCTCCAATGGGAGTCGGGGCGGTGGAATGGGCTCTATTCGTGCCTAGTCGACGGGATTCCAGCGATCATTCCAAAGGATAACTCCGACGGGGAGACGATCAATGCTACCTCTCACATGAAGCGAACGACCCAGAAGCTTACTCGACGCTCTTTGGAGATACATAACTTCGTTCCAGTGAGTATCCAACAAGCAAATTAAAATAGATTTCAGAAATCAAAAGTCGTTTTAGTAAATAGCCTCAAGTCATCATGAAACTCTGTCCGAATGATACAAAGGATAAAGGACTACGAATAAAAAGTCGGACGCTGAAACATGTTTTATCTTGGTAGACTCGAGTCTGGACTTTCAGCTGACGACTTTGATGTAATTTCAACTAGACTATCGTCCTAGAAGACCTCATTCGTGAGAAGTTTTTTATTTTACCTATTGAACCTTCCCTGCTAAAACCAAGTGGGTATAACTCAATTTTTACGCTTATCTGTTAAGGTACGTCTCTGAGTTCGATTAGGTGAATGCATTGAATATAATGATGAAAACAGGTAGCTCAACTTAGCCAATAAGTTACTACGAGAAAAATTTTTTTTTACCAATTCATTTAAGTATTCCGTTAAATTACTGACCAATCAGATGCCAATAGTGTGTGATTTCACAACTCCAAGCCTTAACTTTAAATTTTTTAAAGTTCATTGACAGCTACATGGGCCATTATGAAAGTAATGCATTTGCTTTCATTTATTTCTCTGGGAAGAATGGATGTATTTCTTTACGTATTTGTACAAATTCTTCAAATTCCGTCCAGATCCCATTGCCATAGCCTCTCCCTCTCTCTGTGTTCGAGTCAAAGAAGCCCTTCTTTCCCTCTCACGAGATGAGTTTTCATTAAAACACTGATTTGAAAAGAATTCATATTTCATTAGCGGTCGGTTAAGTCACTGGTTTTTGATTGATACATTTTATTACCACAATAATTCCAGTCAATGAAACGAGGGGGTTTAATTTTAAGCGAGCTATTTAAAACAACCAACCGTACAAATGAATAGTTTTTAAAGCATATCATTATGTTTTTTAAAGGTTACTTCAGTTGAAATTTGCTCGTTGGCGTAAAATTTGATGCAATAATTCATTAATGAACACCTATGAACAAGAGTATTATGTGCACCTTATGGTAGGTGGTTTATATTTTGTCTTTTACGGAATATTGATTTGAAAAATTTTAATTAACCCATTAATGAATGATGTTAAAATATAACACTGTAACTCCACTTGAAAAATTAGAGTTATTGCGACCCAGGTTTCACTGCAGTGCGGCATCTTCAGGCCCTTCAGGATTCAGATGATTGATTAAGCTTATTTGTCATGCGGGGTTGCACAGTTTTGTTTTAACATTTTTCATCATGAAACTATACCACAAAATTACGCCTGAACTATTAATTATAACCCATTAATATTGCTTTCTACCATTAATTTAAGCAATAAGAGTTTGATTTTTTGAAAATAAATTAAATGCATGCTAAAATTATTAAAATTAACCTGGTAGTTAGCTTTTTTTGTTCGACAACATACACATCATAGATTTATGGTGTTCTTGCTTGGAAGTCAAAAATCGACCTTACCGTCTTTATGTCCATTGAAGTGCGGGAGAACTCGGCCAACACGTCGGTTACTTCTAAAAGAGTAACCGGAAAATCTCAGCTCGGTTGACATCGTATTGTTTTCAGCATCAAATAAGGACAAAAATTCGTTAGATATATCGCTCAAGGCATTTTTTTAAGCGCCCTTCATTAACTCCCTCAATTTTTATTCGCTGAGGGGCTAGGCTCCTGCTGCGTTGTGATTGGTGGGTGGTCTCCCTTCGAAAGGATCACGGTGCTGGAAGGGCCTGGTGCACACCGCGAAATCAGCAATTGAGAATGAGCGCTTCGGAAACCAGGAATTGAGGCACGGGCAGAGGGGAGGAGAATGAAATAAATATGTGAGAAGAAAGCCATGGAATCAATTTTCTTCGGTAATCTACCGGTTAAGGTAGGGTTTGGATGGACAAAAATATCAAAAAATATATCCGAAAAAAACATAATACAGAATCCTACTCAACATCAGGTCCCTGTCCATCTCTGCGTACTTCTTTCATTCCGTCCAAAATACCTATCCTATTCCTCCCCTTTCCTCTTTTACCTAATTACGTACCATTTACGTAATAGAAGTCCCCTCTATTATAGCCTTCAACATCCCACTGCTGACCAATTCGTCCTTCATCCATTTTTACTGCCTTCTTAGGATTTCTCCCATCAATCCCCTCTCCTCGCCCACCATACAACAGCACTTCCTCGTTTGTTTTTCTTTCTGCCCATTTCACCGTCTCCATTCTTCTCCACACCCACATTTCAAAGGCCTCCAGTCTACGTCTATCCTCCTGCTTCAATGACCACGTTTCCGCGCCGTACATAGCTACGCTCCATATCAAACTTTTTACGAGTCTTTTCTTAACATCCTTAATCAACGTCCCTGCCATCAACTCCCTCCTCCTTGTGAAAGCCTCTTTGCCCAGCGCAATTCTTCTCCTTACGTCCCTACTACTTTGACCGTGTTGGTCCAAAACACTACCGAGATACGTAAACTGTTCTACCGGCTCTAGTTTTTGCCCTCCTATTTTAATGTTAACCTTGGTCTTTCCCTTTCTGGAAAATCGTATTACCTTTGTTTTATTTATATTCATTCTCAACTCGTAACTACCGCACTGAATTTGCAATTCACCCTTCAACCCAAAAATGCTTACAACCCCTTGGCTGACTGACAAACTAAAGTTTGGTCATCAGCGAACCTAATTGATTTCACAAATTTCCCTCCAAATTTCATTCTTACCTCCAGATCTTCCCATGCCCCTTAACCACTCTTCTGGGTATGCCGTTTATGTCCGTGTATATGCCATGTATATAGAACCGAAACAAAAAATCGTTTTTGAATTTTTTTCCCTTATCACTATTCATAATACTGATGCTGGTTCATTATACACAATATACATTAGATATATGTAAATCATTACTAATGCTAAAATATATTTATCGTAGTACAATGCCATGATAAACTGTACTAGTTGTAGGAGACAAGCTCTCCGTTAGAGTTCACTTGCACAAAATCGCCGCTCGCTGGTTGAAAGCTGTGAGGGAATCTTGGTGGACCAATTGATGAATGAAACCTCACGGTGTATGGTTTAGAATGAGGGAAGATCAGTCAATATGGTCGAGAAACGATCATTTCCGATTTTGCTCCAAAAAGCAGTCCCCATAATTCTACCCCTAACATCACTTAGCCTATCTGGACATATTAATTCTTATGAACAGCGTTCTATGCTTTATGTGCGGCAGAGAAATATGCGTCGATGTATTCGTTTGATCGAAATATTTAGCAATATTATGATAATAGCTTAGTGGAAGGTTAGTTCGATATGTGGGGCATGGACGATTGATGGACAAAATACTTCGTACCATGTCCCAGAGCGAAGGGAAATTACACATCAGAGTGAAAAGGGGGGCCAGTTCTTTCCCCCTTGCCTCCTACGGTTTCCATGGAAAATCTGATACCCAAACAATCACGCAGCTTGTGTGAGGGTGAGTGTACCCAGAGGCGTATACCCGAACCAAACACATTTTCCGCTCAGACAGCTCGAAGCCAACTGGCGACCGGCTGCTTCGGAAGGGCAGACCCCCCACCCATTTCCCGTCGGGTTTTACTGCGCTGCCATGGATAGTCGCGTCACAAGCAACTCGTGCGCATTATTTCCATAATGGTCCATGTTTATATTCCAAATCTTTTTTTCTCTCTCCCTCCTCTCTTCCCCAGTATTCTCTTCTCCGCGTTGGTCTCATCCAGCATCCGACTGGCTCTAAGTATCTCCCGCATCAACTTGCCTCGCCTCTTTTGAATCTCTCCCTACCGCCCTTTCCCTCCCACGCCTAGAACGACACCTCGCTCCGCATCCCCCCGCTGTTAACTTCATTCGACCCTAACTGCGAGGCCGCGCTGCTGGGCAACTTGCAGACCGAACGGCGCGAAGCGAACAAAAGCACCGGGTTTCCCATTTTCATTCCTTCCCCTGCCGAGGAACTCATCATCAGTAGTTCAATCCTAGGATTGGTCTACTGCATCTACTACCTTCTACTGTATTTGGAAGCAAGACAAAGCCGCACATTCTTGGGAGAATGAATAATGCGGTGGTTTCCCGTTGCCTTACACATCGCAGGACTGCGGCCGATACCGTGACCTTCACCCTCGTCCGCAGGAGTGGCAGATGATGTCGGGCTTCACCAGTACCTAATGGTCAAACTGCTTTCTTTCACTTTGGGTTCAGGGTTGCTATTTTAAGTAGTAGTCTTTTTTGTTGTTGCCTCGTTACGAAACACCATTATTGTGTTTTTCAGGTTAATGAGTGGTTGTCTCGTGCCGAAAAGCTATTAACAATTTTTTTCCAAAGTGAAAATATTTCACCGATTTACGGGAATGGAACCAGCGACCTTCAGCTCCACGGGCAGACCCGCTACCCCTGGTCTACAATCGCCCCCGAGCCGAGGGAACTGGGGCATGTGAAACCGCACCCCTCTTTGTAAGACTGCTTTTTAAGAAATCGTTCCATCCCGCGGGTTTGAGCGGCGGAGTGCTCTCTTTTTAATGGCAGAGTTCGCCCGGGTCTTAAAGGAGAAAATGGCAGAAAAGGGAAAACGCATTGATAGATCGCGTCCCCTCGCGGATTCGCTTTACTTCCGCGGAAAAACGGGAGTCGAGGATGATTATGTCGTGGGCGAGCCCCTGAAAGAAACCCCGCCCCTTTCCCGCAGTCGCTGGGGAACATCCCAAAGGACCACAACACGCGGGAACCCTCGGGGAAGTTCTTGGGAAGGGCTGATGCCTCCGCCGCTCTCGTCTTTCGCACCCCCAGCAAGGGGACGTTAATTCGCGGATTCGCATCATGACGGCGCGTCAACTGGAGATGTCGAATAAAATATCAATGAGCGGGTAAATGCATTGGCACCTCTCTCCGTGTGCAAATATTCGCAATGATGATTAATAAATCATCCTCTTCAATCACATGACGTAGTTAGATAATCTTAATATTGCCCATTATAAAGTAATTAAGGGTGATTTGATGATGATAATATGGTAGCCCATAGCAGCGCGGTGAAACCGGTCGAGATATGTGATGGGGGGTCTGCCCTTTCAACGCAGCCGGTCGCCAGTCTGCTCCGAGCAGCCTGAGCGGAAAGACTTGGCTCCGAGCGGCTTTTTTAAATGTTTCCCCTACTGAAGAGAGAGAGCTGAAAGGAAAGCATTAGAGGACCGCGGAAAACTTCCAAAAGCGTGTTAGTCAACGTTCCTGAAAGAGGCGTTCCTGTAGAGAGGAGTTTCAGGATGTCTTCCAGGCGTGGCAGCCTGGTCTTCGCAAGTGTATTATTGATGCTGGGGGAGAGTATTTTGAAGAATATTAAGCTTTTGAACAAGTACGATTAAGAAATCAATTTTTACAGAGACGGCGCATTACTTTTATAGTAGACCATGTAGGATGGGAATGATTCGGGTAGAAGGAATGCAAAAGCTAGAGAACCAGTTATTTTAACATGCGTAACTATAATAAATTTGCCTGATATTTTCGATATCATGCTTGCCTAGTCTTTAGAGTCCCTCAAACTTGTAGTACAAGGGACTGTTGAAATCCAATCCAACCCAGCAGACTGCTGCAAAAAATATGATTCGAGTATATTTGTCTGCGTGCATTTTTTATCGCCGAATTTGACATGGCGGGAATTTCACCGAGGCTTTTGAGCATATCCGTGAATGAGCAAATGTGTGAAGAGGGATGTATGCTAACACTTAAACAAATAACTTTTCCCTGCGTCTCCATTTCGCCAAATTATTTCACTGGTACGCAAGAATGATAGCAGCTTAATTAGCAGTTGTTTTTTAAATAATAATTTTCGTTTAAAATTTTAGATTTGCTCTATATGTGGATCTTGTTATTTTTAATATTGTCATATTTTAATATTTCAAGAAGGTGCATTATTGTCAGAAAAGTTGTATAAAACTATTTATCGACTCGTGTTAACCTAATTTTTGCAATAGAATCCTTATATTTGCATAACTATTTGTATTCCTTATTGTTTCGCGAAAATAAAAGAATAACGTTTAACAAATGAAATTCGATTTAATTTTAGTATTCATTTACAACCTGACGTTTCGCTTGCTTGTGCACTTGACAATTTCCTTCATTTGAAATCATTTGGCTAACTTATAGAAATTAGTCATGGCCATTTCCATTCCCAGCTCCATCTTGTGAATGGTTACTTAAAAATAGTCGAGGAAACGGAGATTGGTACTCTTGAGAATTCAAAAAGGGTCGTTTTCCAACGGCTCGCTTTCGGAGAGTGGAGTTTTTTGTACAATTTACTGCTCAAATTTATTGGTGATATGAAGTGAAAGTACTGCAGAGAGTGTTATGATGTCTCTTCCATTCGCTGCGAAATGGTTTTAATTTCCGAAAAAACTTGGAAGAGTGGGAATAATTGTTCGTTGTGATTATCAGGGGGAAACTTTGAATAAATCACATAAAATACCTCAAAAACAATTGTTACCTAGAGCAGTCAAATCAGTTTTTTGATTTAATAAGAAGTGATAACATAGAAACTAAAGACTATAACGCAATTAAATCGGTCCATGCACAATTATGAACGCACTAACTCCATACATTACGCATTTAAATCACACTATGGAATAATTTGGTATAAGAAGCACGAAATTGTTTATTTTTAAAAAGATTATTAATATTTTATGTTCTTTCAATACATTCATATGTAAATTAAAATTTAATATCTTTTTTGCGATTATTCCACCGGAAAATATATTTATTCGGAATTGGCTGAGGCTGTCGCAAGATATTCTCAAGGACAACTGTTTTTTTTCTAAGGTACGCATACTTACATGATGAACCGAAATTGATTAATATGCATGATTTACCATATTTGCGAACTAATACTGATCGGTAGGATATTATTAATATTTATCTCATCAAATATTTATTCGAAATTCTAGAAACAGTATATTACCCTATTGTGTATTATGATCTGCAATGTTTGATACTCGGCAACTATTCTTATTCCATATTCATAAAGGCAGTAATCAACGCTTATTCAACACGAAGAGGACATTTTCATCGCCATTGCTCCCCTGCGGCAATCGATGGACCAGCGTCACATTCCGACCCACTGACCGGGATGGGAACAGGCAGACTCATATATTTTTACTCTGTCAATTTCTACGATATATAATAATGCAACTTTGAAGGATAATTAAAAATGTTGATAAATGAAAGGGAAATATCAGGAAAAAACATTAAAAAGCTCAATTGAAATTTTTATATGCTTCTATTTTAAATAATCTCGATTAATACAATTTTTTCTCTTTGATAAAAAAATATACCTGCCATATTTCTCACTGGCGACTGCATTTAAATGTTTTTCATAGAACGAAACACATTTTTTTTCAAGCCTCTCGGTGCTCGACGTGAGGCCGTGAATGGCGTTGTACCCCATTGCGCAACCCTCGATGATTGGCAGGATGTCATCTCAATCAGCTTGGGGGGGGGGGGTTGAGAAGGGCAGAGGACGAGGGAGAGAAAGAGTGAGCGAATCCTCTCAAGGGGAGTAAATCACTCCGGATTGCAATCCAGGGCCGGCTAATGGCGCCGCACGCACAATTTAACGTCTTCAGGGGGTGGCGCTTTAATTAAATTCTTCGGGCACGCGAGTGACGAGGAAAAAAAGAGCGATAATAACCGCCCTCCCGCATTTTAATCGCTCCCGAGATAAGGGACATTAATCGCCCGTGACTGCTTCCCCCGAAACGAAATTTCAAAGCCCTCTCTCACGCGGGCCACCCGGCTCCACGCACCGCCCCAACCCCCCGGGGGTGTGCGGCAGGGAACGTCAGGGGGGCGAGCGACACCTTCCCCTCTGGCCCGAGGGAGGATGGTGGAACATCTTCACCGTACCCTGTAGATCGGAGGACGCCAGCCATTGGTTAGAGTCTTCTTAACTGTGGAGGACCATGTAATCTCTTACGTACGATAGCCTCCTAATTTAGATTTAGCGACAGCTGGCTTCCTTCTGGTGGAGAGTGTTAAATACATAATAAATGAATAATGTTATTAAAGCGAAACAATGGTGAATGTCTGTTTATTTATCAAATCAACCCTTTTAACACTCAGAAGGGTATCATGTCTTGTGAGCATTAATTTATTACCTCGTTCATATCTATACTAAATTTTTGGTAATCCAATACAGCTTCTACAGGTTTCGTAACATCCACACAACCACATCAAAATCCTTGTTCACTCTGTTACATTATTTTACAATATTTTATTTAGAATAGTATATCAATAATCAGATGAGCTATTTCGGACTATCAATTATAATAATATACAGGGTCTACTATTGAAGTATTGTGACTTCTGAGGGAAAAATAGATTTATTTATTTACGTACTTGTACAAATGCTTAAAAATATTCAAAATGAACTCTCCCCCACCATCAGACACTCATCAACTGAAATGTCTCCCAGGAATGTTGAGTAGGATACTTTTGGATGTTTTCCACGCTCTCCCAACGCCTTCCAACGATGAAGGACGTGTGGCTGGAGGCATTGTCATGACCGTCTTCAAGGCAACGAACCGATCCATCGCGTGAAAGTTATAAAGTCGAAAAACACACTTCATGCGAAGTGTGTGCTTCGACTCCACGACCTTCCGCTCAGACTGCTCGGTGCAAACTGGCGCCCGACTGCCTTGAAATGGCATACCCTGATTCACATTTCTCAACCACTTTTACCGCGCTGCCATGGATAATCGCATTACAATAAGTCTATGAAAATCGCTTTCATAATTGGCCATGGACACTTGTTTTCATGCAATTGTTTACAGTTTATTTGAGGAAAGTCCGTGTAAATTTCACTTTAACAAACACCAATGAAATAAACATGAGGGATTTCCCTATTTAAGAGTTGAAGCCTGAAATAATTTAATTGTGATTGCTGATTCTTATGTGCACATGATAAAAGGGATCATAGACCATCCTAAAATACTGAATTTCTATATGTCAGGCTAGTTTTGATAGTCCACTTATGTAATATTCTATTTAAAACATTTAGTACGCTATAAATAACGCATTTCGGCGATGTTTATCATAGAAATGGGCATAATTATAATTTGCATGAAATTGTTAAAGGTGATTCTTATAAATTCACTTTTAAGTTGTTTAAGTGCGATGGATATTGGATGTGAATCAATATATATACGAGGGTCATCCGGAAAGTAGTACCCGTTCGTGAAATAAAGACACAAAAGTAAATATTAACAAACATAAAAAATTTTATTTGAAAGAGGATACTTTAAACTACTTCTCAACATAATCTCCAAGCAAATTAAGGCATTTGTCATAACGTGTGACAAGTTTCTGTATTCCTGCTGCATAGTCCTTCGCCGCCAGCTCATTGAGATACGCGAGGGACCCATCTTGCACAAATTTTTGCATAATGCAGATGGTGTTTAACAATTTCATGAACAATTGTTCGAGAAACATTGGGAAAATGCTCACAGATGTCATCAATTGTGACGCGCCGATCGTTCCTCACGAATTCGTCAACTGAGCTCACCAGTTGGTCTGTAATGACAGACGGTCTCTCCGAACGCTCATCGTCGTGTGTGTTCCCCCTCCCCATGTTGAAGTTGCGACACCACCGCCGAACAGACGACTCGTCCATTACATTGTCTCCATACACCTCCTTTAATTGGCGATGAATATCACATGGGCGAACGTTTCTTGCATTGAGGAATTTAATCACTGCCCTCACTTCACAACTGGCGGCGTTCTCAATTTTTTTAAACATTGTAAACAATCACAGAAACAACACAGGCAATGCTAGCGTCACGCAACTTGGCTCAGAGAAGGCAGACAAGCCACTGAAGCTATCTGACCTCGTCCAGCGGCTACTCGCGTCGTCAGCACTTCATGCGGCACGAACGGGTACTACTTTCCGGATGACCCTCGTGTGTGTATATATATATATAACAAATGCTATGAGATATTCCAGAAAGACAAAGGCTAAAATAAACATTAAAATAATAGGACAGAAACTATTGCAGGTGGGGCGGTTTACGTATCTCGGAAGTGTTTTTGGACCAACACGGTCAAAGTAGTAGGGACGTAAGGAGAAGAATTGCGCCAGACAAAGAGGCTTTCACGAGGAGGGAGTTGATGACAGGGACGTTGAGTAAGGATGTTAAGAAAAGACTAGTAAAAATTTTGATATGGAGCGTAGCTAGGCACGGCGCGGAAACGCGGTCACTGAAGCAGGAGGATAGACTGGAGGCCTTTGAAATGTGGGTGTGGAGAAGAACGGAGAAGGTGAAATGGACCGAAAGGAAAACAAACTAGGAGGTTCTGGGTATGGTGGGCGAAGAGAGAGGATTGTTGGGAGAAATCATAATGTGGTAGGAAAAATGGATGAAGGACGTACTAATCGGCAGTTGGATGTTGAAGACTGTAATAGAGGAGAGAACGTTAGGCAAACGAGGAAGGGGCAGGAATAGGATAGGGCTGTTGGACGGAAAATAAAGGGTGGAAGGAAGCACACAGATATGAAGAGGGACTTGTTGTAGGGTTGGTTGCTGGATTATCTTTTGTTAGGAATAAGAAAATATTTATTTAGTAGTGTGTCCATCCGAAACCTAACTTAATCGGTTAATTTCCTAATAATAATATTTCGAGTAACCAATAAAATAATGTCATTGACCACTATGCATATTGGCGGTGCGATCATAGGTTTTTCAATAGAACCCACAAAGACTTCCTAAAAATTTTAATAATTACAGAAACTCGAGAACCAAATCAAACCTAAATAGAACCTAAATATATGGCAATTGTAGCGAGCACGCCACAGGGACTAGGGAATTAAATATTGGACAAGGGTATGAATAACGCCCCTGCATGATATAACGCTTTTTCGTGACATAATAGGGAGAAAGAGGGGAAAATAAAAGCATTAATTAAAGTGGAAGGAGGGCGGCCGTTTTTTTCGCCGGCATCGCGGCGGCGGGGGGTCGGAAGGGCCGGAGTAGGCGCCTCTTCGTCATGCGGGATGGAGATTTACGGGTGTTTTGCTGGAGTGGCAAGAGGTGAGAATATATAACTATTTAGTGAATGTTGCTCGCATTCCAGAAGTGTTTTGTTGGTGCGCTCTATGATTAAATTATCGTACACCTTCCCCTTTAAATTCCTAGATGGCAGCAGCTACATGTATTATTTCGCGCAAATAAATCGAGAAAAGTAGCAATCGATATCTCAATAGGTAAATGTTTTATCAAATTTGTAAAACTTCTAGAAAAGAATTTCGTCTTTTTCCATTTGTCATTGTAGTCACCAATTACTCTCTGTACAGGATGCTGCGTACCAAAACAACTAATTATTTACCTCTGCATAATTACTACTTCCCTTAATTCCATTCAGATTTGTCTTTCTATTTCTACCTCTCTCTCGGATTACTCTTTTACTCATGGTCCATTATGAAAGTAATGCGCTTGATTTTATCGTGACGCGACTATCCATAGCAGCGCGGTAAAACCGTGATGGGGGCCCAGCCGTTCAAAGCAGCCGGTCATCAGTTTGCTCCGAGTAGTATGACTGGGAAGATGTATCCCCGTGTGAAGTGTGCTTTTCCACTTTGTAACAATTGCCCAGCCACACGTCCTTAATTGTTACCAAGTTCCTAGCCCGGAGCACCCCAATGGTCCGCCAGCCCCGTGACAGCCCCCTAGACTACTCGGGCCAAACTGGTGACCGGCTGCATTGGAGGGTCAGACCCCTCACCACATTTCCCGACCTGTTTTACCGTGCTGCCACAGATAGCCGTGTTTCAATAAAAACATGCCCATCACTTTCATTATGGACCATGAACGTTTAAATTCATGAGCCACGTTCTCTTTCCGGTCATTAATGTCAAAATGACGCAATTATAACGCATTCATTTTAATTCGTACGATTATAACGCTGATTTCGTCCCAACTTTCAAAGATTCCGGGAGAATGACTTTTGGCGACTCTCTCCCGCATTGTTTCTCCTCGCTGATTTAGATACACGACATCTTTCATCCCGGGACTGCCGAAGTTTGGGGAACTGTGACGGCACCGCCTCTTTGGGAACTCTTGCGGGCGCGGATGCACTAAACGGCTGCGACATAAATCCTCGATAACAACGACAACGGAGGGCATTCTCAATGCGTGGCGGCGGACCTGAGAAATTTGCCCCGAAGTTTTTGACCCTCCCCCTCCTTCCCCCGGCACCAACTCGGCCGAAACTCTGTGTGTTTGCGTGTCGCAGTAGTGCCGACTCCCGCCACATCCTCCGCACACATCCACGGAGTCCCTCGAGTGCAGAAATTAAAGAGCTCGCCAGGGAAGCAAAGGTCACGCCCGAGGAAGGAAGGACCCATCCCGTCTCCTTCCCTAATTGCTCCGCAGGCAAACAAGACCACGATTCTGGTGCCTCACCGCCATCTTATCTCTCCCATGGCACGCACCACGGACCATTCCAAGCCTCGCCAAATTTATTTCCAAAACGAATGTGTGTGTGTGTGTGAGTCCGCATAGGAAGCGATTCGGACAAAAACCCACCCATCCCCACCTGACGTCAATACCCTTGCCCCGAACCCTTTTCATTCTTCCTTACCCTGATCCCCTCGCGCCGCTCTCAAACCCGGATCGAATCAGACAACCGCAAATCTTCCAAAATCATCAAGTCAATTAATGCATTCGCCCTAATTTCCGGGCCGGCCCTTGCTCGTGGGGCGATATTCTTCAAATGTTCCCATTTACACTCACCGATGCCAGGGATCTCGGCCGCGGGGCGTCGCCGCATCTGATGACATACGTCGCCCCTATGTGCAAAATTCCCCATAGCGAGGCCCGACGAATCTATCGGTTGATTTATCTCAGTTTTCTCCCTATTCCCTGGGTCATAGGGCGCGACACCAGGATTCCCTCACCTATATAACGGGGTCTTGATTGGCTAAAGACAGTGGAATCGATAGCTCGCAATCAAAACTACATGCATGCAAAAAAAGATAGATAGAGTTATTCACAATAGAGCAATACATAATTGTATGGGCTTCGTAAAAAAATTCAATCAGATTCACAGGTACATTAGATATACACATACACAAATTTATACACATACGAATCTTGTGAACACCTGCACAATACGACGCAAGCCGCCGCAAGGGCTTTTGGTGGGGGATGTGACGTCACCACAACTTTTTATCCCCCAAGGTACCTAAATTTGAAGGTCCTGGGGTAGGTCGCGTGCGGGATTTCCCGGCGAAGCGACGCCTTAACAGTGAATGACCAAGTGGGGAGGAGATAGGCAATAGATGCCATCTCGAACGCCCCAGCTACACCCCGCTTACCTCAGCTGTAGAGTGGACTTTTATCAATTATTCCCTGTGGTACATGGCCATTGCGCCAATATTGGAAGGATTTGATATTTAAGTCCATTTCAAGCGAAAATTGCTTTCTTTTCCTTAAATTTTACTCTTCAGGATATATTTCTCGTTGTGTTAAATAGTATAACAGGCCAGCGTTGACGCCTTCTAATCTAATATGTACTTGGTTTTTATTAAATTAATCCGTATAATTCTATTTATTTCTTTGGTAAAAATAGATTTATTGATTCATGCCCCTGAAATAAGCTTATAATTCTTCAACTAATCTTCCCCTGCATCAATACAATCCACGCCTGGAAGGCACGTCTCACGTCACGCTGAAACTCCTCCACGGGAATGTCTCCTTCAGGAGCGTTTTAATATTCTCCCGGGTGTTTACGTGGTTCTCCCAATGCTTTCCTTTCAGCTCTTTTCTCTTCAGTCGGGGAGACAATAAAATTCAAATGGAGCCAAGTTGGGACTACAAGGGGCTTGACCTCCGAGGGTGGTGCTCCGGGCCAGGAAGTTGGTAACGATGAATGAAGTGTGGCTGGGGTCATTGTGATGGTGGAGCTTGGCCGTGTCTTTCTAACCTAAAGGTGGCAGCAGTAGTTCAAAAAAATCACTGTTTAGAAAGTACGTAATGCGTTAAGCATATGCTTCAAGCTTGAAGACCCTATGTAGTTTAGTACCTGTTTGGCAGCCATAAATAGAGAAGGTTTTCGGTGAATTTGTGAAAATGGAGAAAATTGGTCATCGTTATGTGATACAATACTTTTATTTGAAAGGCCTCAGCCCAATCAATGCAAAAGCTGAACTGGATTCTAACCTGAGTGAGTCTGCTTCTCCGTTTACAACAGTAAAATAATGAGTAGCAGAGTTTAAACTAGGCCGTACGAGCTGTCAAGACGAACATCGTATTGGTCGACGAAATAAGGCAACGACTCCAGAAACGGTGAAGAAAATCCACTAAGTCACAAAAGTTCATTGACTGCCCAAGCGGGCAAGTATAAACCGTCCCGGTGAGTGAAGTCCCACCTTTACCGGTCATTGTACATAAGAAACGCATGGCATTGAAGAAAGTAACATGGCTGAGGTGGAAGTGCGGTTTGCGAGAAAGTGAAACTTAAAACTAGGAATAAAATATGAATTCTTAATCTAACAAAAAAGGAAAGCCGACAGGGAACGGCTTTTTACAAAAAAGAAAAAAAAAGTCACTAACAGCACTAACTGCCCACCGGAACACTCTGAGCATAGAGCGGTACAAAATGGAAGCGGAGGCGAGGGTCGCCCTATTCCCACAGCGGGAAATTACACTTGGGCTTGAGGAAGCGGGTGACAGCAAGACCGTGAAGCAGATAAAATAATACTAAAATAACTTGGAGGACGGAGGAAGAGATCCGTCCGGCCGTGAAGCGGCTTAAGACTATGAAGAAAATTTAAAATTAAAAGACATAGTAAAGACTCATAGGCGAGTAATATCTTTAGGCAGTGTATAAGTGTGTTTCTCTCCGGGATCATAGTCCCAGATGGTTTGTAGCAGCGGATTTCCAGACGGTGCGAGGCGGGATTTGAAAGACGCGACTTGCGAGCGAATAAATTCCGCGACGGATGGGAGTTAATGCGCCGCTCGCACGTCGGCCATCCTAGTGAAGCGACTCACTTGGAGTAACGACCGAACAGCCTTGTTTTGGATGGTGTCAAGGTGACGCCAGAGCGTTTTCCGGATGGCAAACACGGGGCAAGCGTACAGAAACTGCGGGCGAATGACTGACCTGTAAATTCGCATCCTGTCGGCGTGATTCAGGGGAGAAATCACGGAGGAAAGGCAGCCGAGACGGCTCCTTGCGACCATTGCCTTCTGACGGCAAAAGTCGAGGTGCGGCTGAAAAGTGAGCTGGTTGTCTAGAATGACACCAAGAAATCGGTGCGACGAAGCCCTCGGTATAATGTGTTGGTGGAAGAAAAGAGGAATGTGGGGTGTGCGTTTTTGTCTGCGGGAAAAGTGAATATGTGTGCTTTTGTCAGGATTGATTCGTATTTTCCAAGTCCGTGTCCACCGGTGCAGTTTTTCAAGGTGTGCTGATGCTTAGTGATCATATACTGAAAATGTACGAGTCAGCAGACGTAGTAGTTATTTCAAAAAGTGCGGTACATCGCATATATTTACTGAAAATTTGGACATGAGAAAACTGTGCGCAAGATGGGTGCTCACAATCGAGCAAAACCAGTGTCGCGAAGATGTTTCAGTTGAGTGTTTAGCCAAGTTTCACGGCAACAAAGCAGAATTTTTGCGCCGTTTCATAGCTATGGATGAAACATGGATCTATTACTTCACACCCGAGACAAAAGAACAATCAAAACAATAGATTCAAACGGAAAAGATGTTTCCCAAACGCGCTACTTGGGTAGATCAGACAAAAAAAATAAAAAGATGAGGGAGAATAGATTCCAGTACAGATAGATACAAATACTCTTTCTTTCCCCGAAAAATCAGGAATCATAATAGTAAGAAACTGAAGTCATTTTAGAAGCATCAAAAACATTGAATTGACGAGTCGGATCAAAATTTTCCACTGCAAAGATTTCAATTATACTTGTAGGTGCGTGTGTATGTTAGAGAGTAGTTTGTGTGTTTGCATGTGAGTGGGGTGTAGGGGTTTTTGCATGATGCCTACAATATTTTGTTTTTGGATTCTATAAATTTGCGACTTTTGCATGCGATATTTTTTCTTCTCACGGGTGCAGCCCTAACACCCCCCGCTGCACGTCCTTACGGCGCCTTTCGGGGTATCAAGTAGACGTACAAGTGACTCGGTGTGCGTTTCCTTTCTTCCCATCACTTGTCACTTTGTTTTTGCCTCCCATCCTCTTTAAACAAACCTTGTGCCAATCAAGTTTACAGTCTCGGCTATTTCGCTGTTCAATGCTTCGCGACTGTTGCTACGAACATTTCAAATTTACACGTCTCTTTGGTATTTTAATGCTTGTTATTAGTTGGTAAAAAGAATTTAAAAAGAGGCTATGGCTAAAATACACTTTTAAATGAGTCTTGTTCTATCTTCTTCCGGATACAAATATGACTCTACTAATCTCGGAGGTATTATCCTTTTCTATTAGAATAAGTCATTATACTCTAATATTTCGTCTCCTGCTGTGAATTGACTAGAGACCTAGTCGTTGGTGTGAATTTCTGGAACTTTTTCAAGAGCATTCCGCATTTATAAGGCTCTTGGGAACCATCTTCCTCGGGTTAACTTTCGCCGTGGACAGCTGCAATTCCTCCCATTCCTTTTCCTGCGAGGCTCGCTCAATTTCTGCGCGCACTTCTCCCGTGGTGCAATGTGAAGCTGCGAAGTTTCCCTCGCAGTCCTGTCCCGACCCTTGCTCATGTTGCTCAAAACTGACGCCACGTGCAGCCGTCTCATCAAAACGAAGCAGATCCATCAACTCATATTCGTCGTCATCCCCCACGAGAAAATATTGGTTCCCCAGCATAAAACGTAGCTTTGCTGAGAGGAAGCAATTAGTGATGATACTTATGAGTATTAATGATATCTGACATAAGTGTGTCAATCTATAATAATACTGATATGGAGAGGTAGCTTAGTGCCTCCGTAATGATAATTTGGAGATTTTAAATACGTAGCACAGTGAGTTAGCATGTGGCGATTTTGAATGGCTGAACTATTCTTTAGATTATCGACTAATTCAGTTCCATTTATTATTAATTAATTTCCAACTTCATCACACGCAATCTTTTTACTTCATCATAAAACACAACAATGAATTGAACTAAATTTGACCAATAGTTAGCAAATTTATTTCTCCTAGCATGTTGATGTTATGATGGACGAGGAGAGGGGATTGTTGGGAGAGATAACAAGGAGGCAGGAAAAATGGATGAAGTGGGTATTGATCGGCAGTGGGATATTGAAGACTGCCTTATATAGGGATGAATGTTATGCGAACGAGGAAAGGGCAGGAACAGAATGGGGATGTTGGACGGGATGAAGCGAGGAATGGAGTACGCAGAGATGAAGGGGGGCTTGTTGTAGAGTAGGTTGCTGATTTGTTGATTGTTAGGAGGAATAAAATACTTATTTCGAAGTCGTGTCCTTCCAAGTCCTACCGTAAACAGTAGATTACCTAATAATATTGATTTTATCTAAAACTCTTTTCAACTAATTTTTTAATTTAAAAACAACAGTATTATCATTATTCTCTTTGCCTCAACCAAACACAGTAATCAACCCTATGCTTGGCTCTACGAGGAAGGGTAGAGCTCACCGCGTATGGAAGTCGTGCTTTCAGAGAAGGGATCCCAGCCCCCTTTTCTGTGTTCCCTGCCTTTAACTAGGGGTATGATATGCTGCCTGAATAATTGCACAGGTCGGTTGAAGCTGATTTTGTCCAGCCACCGCCCCGATCGTAACCCGGAGTTTCCGGTCTGCAGCTAAGCGCTCTGCCCACTAAACTCCATTGCCCCATTTTCTGCATTGGCTATCGTTACATGCCCACAGTGAATTTCCTCCAAATTTTATGTACAAGTTAACTTTTTTATATATTTTCGTTTTTACATTTTTGGGGAAATCCAAATATATCATTTTTTTAGGTATTTTTTGTAAATTACTCATTATACAGGTACCTGTACCGATACAGATACCTGTAGACCGTCTTAAATATCTTATAAGTGCCAAATGTTTCATTAAATCTTGCTGAGATGTATGTTATGGGAACTCTCTGACATAAAAACGAAATTGATTTCTGAAGGCATTAACACCGTGGCCCAGGAGGCATGGAAACAAGTATCTTTAAGATATCTCAAAATAACTCCGAAGATATGTTTATTTAAACTATGTATCTGCCATATGGCATATTTAATAGACCAAATTCCAGAGAACTAATAGTTCTCAGGAGATATATTTGCCTTTTTTATGGAGGGGAGAATGAGCCTAACGTGCTAATAATGGATAAGTTATCTCTTATTCGGCCTTTATAATCAACAATGGTAACTCTTTGAAATTCTTGAAAAACATCTGTGAGAGATCTTAGTGCCAGCGTTTTGCCAAATTTTTTCTTTGAAAATATTTTGATCGATTTCACTCTTTATAAATATATAATTGATATTATATGTTCCTAATTTCGGCTCTAAGACGCCTTGTATAACAGATGGTTTCTATAGCCATAGTCAGGTATTAAGTAACAATCAGTCGCTACCCATTAGAGAGAATAAACACGTTTTTCGTACACATAAAGTTTATATGATGGAATGAATAGACCAATGCACCTACGCCCAACGAAGCGGTGAAATTCCCCTAAAATAGATATATAATGTTGTACTGATTAATGGTAATCCTTAAGAATAATTGTATTTCCATAAATGAGTTAATTACCAAAGTCTCGTGCAGGGTGTCTTAAAAGTGGACGGAGATTAGCCTGGCATAGTTATTTCACAAAACTTTGTAAAAACCAAAATTATATTGATGGTAATGAAGGCCATTTTTTAAATATCTTACTATAAATTAAAAATAAATATTTCACTAATACCAAATGGTTCTACTTATTTTTGTGATGTTCAAAGAGTAATTTCTCAGCACAGAAAATTAAGTCTGTCTATAAATATATAATAAAAAACAAAACCGCCTCCTTATCATTATATTTTAAATCAAACCACCATTTCTTAAAATGAAAATTTAATAAGCGTAACCCATGCAAAAACATTCCCACGCCTCGGATATTATCTCCATGCGACTCATTTTCTTGAGCAAGAAAAACAAAATTATCAGCAGCAGATGTTTAAAAGGTTTTCAAGAAAAATTACACAAACAGGGGGATGATGTTTCTGGTAGATATTTTTGGTGTATAGTTATCCTACCATGCATTAAAATATGTGGTTTTCTCGACAACCATTACAAAAGGTGTAATATTCGAGAAAAAAACTCTTGCTCCAGTCATATCATCATAATAAGATATGAGTTAATAAAACAGTAATTTCATGTATTCATGCATGCAAAAGCTGTCTGTTATGTTGAGCATTGGACGGTATGAACATGGACGGCGGCCATTTTCCGCAGAACCAGACATCATCGCTTTCCCAAGAGCCCCTTAGCGCCAGGTCAACAAAGGGAACAGCGAGGCAATGCCAGCGGTGGTCGGGCGACAAATCATCCCTCGGACAATCCGCGAATCTGCATGAGGGAACACGGCGCCAAAGACACGCCCCTTAGACACATTTATACTGAATCTGGATTACGTCGGAATCAAGAAATTGTCCACTCAGAAGACCCTCATACTCTCGCATAATTTTCTTTATTTACCACGAAATTCCGTAAACATGCTTGATAGAGAGAATTGGGGAAAAAATTAGGATACTGCTGAACATAGATATAGATTGGAGGGACAGGAGTCTAATCAGCAACCTGTACGTCTCAGACTGCTCAGGTGCGAGTGGGGAACGGGGAGTCCGGATTGGCAGTGTTAGGAAGAGGTGTAAGGCAGGGTTGCCCATTACCACCGTTGCTGTTAAACGTAAATGTGAAGGAAATGATCAAAGAGACATGGCAAGAACTGGAAGTAGGAATGAAAGTGGGCGGGGAATTCGTAAAATGTTAGGTTTGCTGATGACCAAGTTCTAGTGTATCTGTCAGCCGAGGAGTCACAAGCATTGCTGAGTGAATTGAAATTTCAGTGCGATATGCAGGTATGTGGGACGAGAAACAATATAAATAAAACCAAGATTAGGCGACTTTCCAAAAAGAAAGGGGACTTTAATAGAAGGGATAATGTTGGGAATTGAGGAAGGGAAAGGAACAGGATACATCTACATCTACATAATACCCCGCAAGCCGCCGCAAGGGCGTGTGGCGGGGGGATGTTGGATGGTACGAAGGGAGGGAAGAAGTACACCGGGATAAAGAGGGACTTGATATAGAGTAGGTTAATGGATTCTGTCTGGTTAGGAGCCACCAAATATTAATTTTGTAGTTGTGTCCAACCAAAACCTACCTCAACCGATAGAGTACCTTATAAAAAATAAACAGTTTTTGTAAGAATGAAATTATTTTTGTACTGTTGGGGCAGAAAAAATGGATGAAGGGCGTATTGATTGGTGATGGGATGTTGAAGACTGTAATAGAGGAGAGAATGAAACTGGAGGTCTTGGAAAATTAGCTTTTCCATAGCAATTCCTACTCTTTTCTCGGCAAACGAGGAAAGGGTAGGAATAGGATAGGAATGTTGGACGGGATGATGGGAGGAAGAGAATACACAAAGATAAAGAGGGACTTGTTGCAGAGAAGGATGCTGCCTTGTGTTCTGCTAGGAGATATTTGTGTGGTAGCTGTGTCTATCTAAAATCTACCTTAACCGGTAAATTATTTAACAAAACAATACTTTGATCTGATAAAGATACTTCTCTGAGGAATAGCTATGGCGAACTTAATGCCAATTAATCCCAGCCCATAGGAGCTATGTTTGGTTTTTTCACTCATTATCTTTTACTATCGTAATAAATCCATATTTGATTTAAGTATATTTGTTTCATGACACGATTACTTCATTTGTTCAAGAGAATTAACATCACTGATTGAGGTGATTATATTTTGAAATAACCATGCTTCAAGAAGGCAGAAGGAAATGTTTGAGTTCGCACAGGCAAATAGTATTTCCTTTTTCATCTCTTAAAGGTTCTAAGAAAGGGATTTGTGTTATTGGTGCCTAATTTTTTCCCCAAAACGGATTACTTACCACGAAGCAATCACTCGGCGACTTTAACAAATAACTTGGGCACTTGAATGGTTGTATTTACCGAGAAGTCAGTCATAAGCCTGCTTTCACGAAGTCCTCAATGGCCCCCCGATTCAAGGAAGTAAGGCACAATAAGCCCTATGGAGGAGACAGCGCACCAAACTGTCACTTATGGGCCATGAAGAGGTCTCGGGTGAAGTTCGCGAGGGTTGTCAGTCGCCCAGTGGCTAAAATGTTGCCAATTTACTGAGCCGGAGAGGTGAAAATGCGCTTCATTGCTAAAACACGGCGCCCTCTGTGTCGCCACCACAATACTATTGGTCTTAAAGAACGATTCTACGACAAAGCTTCGATGCTAAGAAGACCACCACATGGTAACTTTAAAAACTGTTATTCATTCCCCCGGCTAATCCCACAATTGCAACTGCTAATTCACCTGCGTGATCTTCAGTGATTTTTTGAAACTAGGGAGTCCATTCTGCTTCACCCTGTATAATGCGTGAAATTATTGGTGTTCACTTTTTTTGCAACTTTTGCACATGCGTACATAAACACTTCTACATTCAAATATGCACGAATATAATCACTCCCATATTCCAATGACTGCTAAGGCTTAACTTAGCCATTATCCATTTACCGAAGCCTTGTCGCAACGTTCTTATGTTTTATAAATTGTCATTTCCTTCACTTAATTTCATTTTGCCTAATTATTTTACCTTATTACACCTATGAAATAACTATCGAAATAGCCGGGGCTTTTGAAGATACCCATTATCAAAAGAATAGTTGGGAAGACGGGAATTATTTGAGGGTTGAGCCCTGTACAGATAGTCAAACTCATTAATGGTGAGTACCTAATTACGGAGCGTGGCGCTCAAGTTCGCCCAGATTTCGAGTTTCAAGGAAAGAGAGTGAGGGGAGTTAGGCAGACGGCTTTTGCGATGATGGTTTGGAGAACCCGAGTCGGAGAGGGAGGGAGGTCAACGAGCAATTTCAGGCTAAAGGAAAGGGGGAGAATACTGTTGGAGTGGTACGGAATGGAGGAAGGTGCTGAGAGAATGTAAGAGGCCGTCGCAAAATGGAAGAGTGGAACGCAAGGGAACGAATTGCATTCCCACGACATGGAGTAGACAAACCTCAGGTGTCGAGCAATGGGCAATGGTTGAAATTAAAGTGCCTTTTGAAATGATACGGAGGCCGTCGCTTGAGCATTGGTCGTCGGGAATTGTCCAAACGTACATGGTCCAGCATCTGGAATGTTTCGGTTGCATTCTTTCCAAGTTGCACACCGGAACTTCATATTGTATCCTTGTTCAAGCGAAAGCTCCTTCGAGCTGTGTTACAAAGTCGAAAAACACACTTCACATGGAGGCACATCTTTCCGCTCGGACTGCTCGGAGCAAACTAGTGACCGGCTGCGTTGGGTGGGCAGTCCCCCCACCACATTTTCCGATCGGTTTTACCGCGCTGCCATTGGTAGTCGCGTCACTATAAAATCATGCGAATTACTTTTATAAAAGACCATTATTTCTACGTGCATTCATGCAATGATAATGGCATATAAAAGCGCTGGCCGCCCCTCATTCAGATTCTGTGGTGAAGCCGAGTGTTGTGGTTTTTGCGGGTGAGGAGTGGGGCTTCGCTCTAGCGTGTGACGGAGGGAGAGTCAACCCCAGGGGTGATTCCCTGGAGGGGTGGCTGGCATCTGGAGGTGACGGACCCCCGGAAGCTCGCCCCTTACACCCCCAACCCCCTCTTCCTTTGACTCCCTCCCCCATGGCTTGCCAAAGTATTGAGGAGAACGCCCTTGAATTGTTTATCGCGTGACATAAGGGCCGATGGGGTGGGCAGGTCGGTTTTTGTGTGTGTGTTTGCCCATGGGTGCGACAAATACTTTATCCTTTGCGTCGTCGCCTGGGAGGTGGGGCTTTCTTTGGAGAGTGTGGTTTGTTTGCCGGGTGCACACATGGGAGGCAATCCCTAATGGCGCCCTCGACTGCTGCCCACATGACGGGGAGCCCCTGCTTCGTCGCCCGCGCTATTATTCAACCTCTGGAGACGCCGGACAAGGGAAGCATATCAGTGGCTGTTGAGTCACCCTTATGAACGCCATACCCCGGCGATGGGTCGATGTCCGTCCAGGAGTATGCAACGACTTAAAGGGTCTCCCATAAAAGCTATGCGCATTATCTGGAAAAAGTAGATTTATTGATTTACGTAATTGTAAAAATGGTTAAAATTCTTCGAAAATACTCTCTCCTACCCTGCATCGATAATACACTTGCGGAGACGTGTCTGCCACGCCTAAGAAGGCACCCTGAAACTCCTCTCGACGGGAATGTCTCTCTCGGGAACATTGAGTAACATGCTTCTGGATGTTTTCCACGGTCTTCCAATGGTTTAATTTCAGCTCTCACTCTTCCTTCGGGAATACATTCAAGTCATGCGGAGCCAAGTCGGGACAGTGAGGGGCCTGCGTGACCACCGGACCAGGGGGCTGGTAACAATGAAGGACGTGTGGCTGGGGGTATTGTAATGGTGCAGCATAACCGCGTCGTGCGCCGTGTTATAAAGGCGAAATATGTGTATCCCTGATAGCTCCTCGCTTTTTTGGCTGATACAGGGGTGGTAAGAAGCATATCTATCAAAGTAATAACTAATATCAATTCATGAGGCTCTTTTCACAACTGCAAGTTGATAAGATATGCGTATGATTTAATTACGCTTGGACTGCACATTATTCGGATTCAAAATATTCCTATTTCGTTGTCATCAGAGTAAAAAAGAATTTACTAAACCATTTAGCAGTTCAACACCGAGGTTTAAAGATCGCCGTCCGCGACCTCGTTCGCTTCCGGAAGGAACGGGAAGACTTCAGCGCTGAAGAGTTTTCAATTTTTTTATTGCCATGAACCGTTAGAACCCTCGGCACGATTGGTGCGTGGTGTGTCCGATCCATGGCGTCGTCGAGAGTGCGAGCCCTCGGTGCGCGCCGGCCGTGTCGCGCCTTCCCGCTCTCTTGTTCCGACTCCGACCGCGCCTGCCCTCTCTCGGCGGAATCAGGACACTCGCCTGCTCTCGAGAGCTATTCCTTGGTCCTCCGCCAAAGCAGACGTCCCGACGGAGGGCAGGGATGACCCAGGGGCCAGAAGGGGTGGGCGTTCGCTTCGAAGTTTTAACCTCCCGAAGATAAGCAGTGCTCATTTATTAGGTCCCACTTATTTTGCTGAAATGTTATCAGACCTCGCCATGTCGCCAAATCACGACGGAAAAAATACATTAGGCGTGTTTTCAGGTCGTATTTGAACAAGGAGTTTTGAATTCAGTTATCATCGCTGTTAGTGCGAAATTAAATTATGTAAATCCGAAGGAAAAAATATATATAGATATGAAAGTTAGTTATTTTAAAAAATTTGGTCCAAAAATCACTTTAATTTTACATTTTCTGTAACATTCATATCTTAACGGTTAGTATTAATTACAGAGTGATACAGTGGTGAATATTTTCAGTAACGAGATGAAGACAGGAAGTGTTTCATTTTTAACAGTATTATTACCGTGTTATAACACTGGTAAACTATGCTGAAAATGTCATATCGTGCACCTTGTCATCTATTTTACGTAGTATTAATATTTGTTCAATATTCTCGGAGCATTCCTTTGATAAAAAATGGTTACGAAGGAAGGCCATCTTTATGCCATTCTGGTATTGCCACATTTTTAACCATAATTACCTTTAAATACCAGCCAAACAAAATCATATCTTCACTACTTGTAAGGGAAAAGTGTTGTTAGAAATGTATGCTTAATTAGCAAAACGTAAATATTTGGCGTGAAATAGGGACATACTCATAAGGGAATACATTGCTTTCCGAATGGGGGATCCGATTCCGTGGATAATTGCCACATCGCAACTGTGCTAGGCCGGGTCGGATGCATCATGACTGTAAAAAAACATAAGACCTGCTCACTTATCTGTTCTCCGGAAAGAAAAACTTGTTTTTTAATAGTTAGGAGTCATAATGTAATGTAGAGTTTCCCAAGCACATAGCCCAACCACGTGTGACGCAGCCGCATCAGGGAAGGGAGGGGTCATTTTCCCTTCTCCGTACCACCTATGGTTCCCAAGGAAGATGCGACGCCCGGAGAAACACTCAAATAGCCTAATCACAATCTTCTAAGCGTGGGGAGCCTTGGCGTCGCAGCCATTGGTCTCTCTCTCTCTCTCTCTTTCCACTGCCGTTCTTCTCATTTCCTTGTTTCTTGTTACTCTCATAGTAAGTACTGCTTTATATCATCTATACATTTCTTTCTTGGCCTTCCTCTTCCTTTTTTCTCCCAATTATTTTCCCCACAGCTATATTTTCCAGGAAGTCAAAATATCTGTGGACATGTTAAACGAATTCAATGTTTCCTTTTCTCTATCTCTTTTTGTTAAACTCCTTTCCTTTCTTCAATTTATTTCTAGACATCTATGTTTTCTTCTTGTCCGACCGTCTTGTACTTGCTATCCTTCTCCAAATCCTTATTTCAATCGCTTCAAACCGAGCCTTTCCCCTCTTTCCCAATGCCCAAGTTTCACATTCATATCTTAATGTACTCCGAATAAACGTTTTTGCAAACGATTTTCTAATTTTAAATAATTACATGTGTTTGTTCCCTAAAAGATTCTTCTTATTTTCAAATGCCGTCTTCGTCAAGACTATCCTTCTTTTTAGATGTACAGAGGTGCGTCCGTTGTCTCTTGTAATTACACTCCCAAGGAAGCAGGACTCTTCTGATTGGTTTATTCCCAATTAATCCCTCGATTGGTTTATCATTGATTCCACTATGATTAATATAAAATGGGGGTTCCTTCATATTCCAATAAATTATCATAGCTTTTGTTTTCTTCATATTTATTTTCATTTTCAATATATTCAAAGCCGTGGACAGGGTTTTGAGCATTCTATCTTTGGCTGGTTCTGCCGTTAGGGTCACTATATCATCTGCAAACCTAATGCAGGGTATCTTTCTTCCATTTATTTTCTATTATTTGTGTTCTCATTCTTTGTCTCTATCACTTCTTAAATATATAAATCAAATTACACGGATATCTGACTCTAATTTGGTAGCAATAACTTATGGAGAACTTATTTCAATAGTTTGGATATTGAGTCGGTGGTCTGTAATTAATACCAATGCCTCATTAACTCATAACATGGAGTAGAGTTGACGTAATGGCAAAAATATATTGTCATTATACACGGAAATTGCTTCATTTTGGCATAAATATTCTTGTACATTTCATGCCAGATAATTAATTGCTTCCTTATACGAGTATTCAGAGTCCCTCGTTCCTTTTTTCGCTAAAGTTAATGGAAGAGAATATCGGATGCCAAGCGATAAAAAAGTTATCTCCTCCCTTTAGCGGGGCAGGTGGGATGCAATGGACTTTCCTTCGGAGGCCACAATGCAATTGGAGCGGAACGGCGATAGGTGAGGTGGAAATCAGTCGTCTGCATGTTATTACATATTTGGCGATTAATGGAAGGGTCCATCATTTCGCATCTCTTTTCTCTTGCAATTACACTCCCAAGGCGGCAGAACTCTTCAACTTGGCTTGTCTGCCGGTGTAATTAGATTTGTCGCGTGTACACTCCCACAATTGGCACGCAAAAGCCAGCTTAAATTGCTCCACCGGTTCTGCCGTCAAAAAGTTGAAGTGTGACTACTAATGCTTCTTCTGCAGTATTTTTAAGGGTCACATCTTTGAACGCTCACTTTGTTAAACACCTACTTCCTTTCGCCTTACTGACGGTCCTCATGACTAGGGCCTTACTAGCGATGCAATTTAAATTAAGGCACACTTCCTTTCATTTCATCGTCATCAATTCCTGGTTCACAGTCGTGAACAACTTATGAGCAGCGCCTCTTCTGCTGTGAGCATGTCTCCCGCCAGTGATATCCGGTGCGATGACGGCACCCAAGTAGTTTTCGTGATCAGCACTGCTCATTTCTGCACCTCTAATTGTGTACATGCAGGATTGTCCTTTTTTGTATCTTCTGTAGTTTTACAGAACTCTAATGCCCAATCTCTGGACTTCCTACAGTGGCAATTAGAGAAATAGACCAATCACGAGTTCAATGAGACAAAGAAAATGACTTAGCATATTTCTGCTTACTAGTTATCATTGCGGCATAATGTCTGTACACTGACTGCATCTGGTGAATGGTGACGGTGCGCGAGCAATGAACTCTGGCCCTCGAGGTATTCAGGCCCTCCGGAAGGGATACTTGCTTCGGGAGAGAGTGTAATTGAGCGTTTGAAATTGACACCAGTCTTTGATTTCGTTTAGTGTACCGGTGCCACGCTCAGAATGCTGTCAAATATGTGCCGTATTTGACTGATGAATTGTCGCCATCATTTTAGGGATTAATCCACCTGACATATGATTAACTGGAAAGTTTGAGGAATTGATTAAGTAGTTTCAAAACCAACAAAAGACTAAAGACGATTAAATTCATTTCAGAGGATCTAGCTGCAATAATATTGGAGCACCAGTCAGTCAGCACGTGAATACTACGTTTATGGCGCAACTTAGTGATAGGAAGTAAGTTACCTACCTTTACAAAACCTTAAGAGGAAAGGGATTGGATTGGTGTGGTGGCGAAAGTACAAGCTTTCCCATCCCAAAGGCCCGGGTTCGAATCCTGACGGATATTTTTCAGTTGCGTCCCAATCCCTACTTGAGGTGCGTAGTGGAGAGCAACTTAAGTGAGTGCGACGCCTCCATCGGATGGGACGTTGAAATTTGGATCCTTTGCCGCCTTCCGTCATCAGAGTGAGCTAATGCCGACGCGGGGTTTCTCTCCCCACCATTACAGCTCTTCCGTCCATCCCTAATGGCGCAAATGACCTCAGAAGTTGGTCGCCTGCCCTAAAAATTACTACTACTATACAAGAGGAAGGGTAATTATGCTGGCATACAATCGCATTGCAATCGTTTGTTTAAAGTGTGGCGATGCCATTCTTTTTAAAATGTATGCGAATTGCGAGTTGACTAAGCATTCTCAGGAAGGAGGAGGGAGTTGATGAAAGAGACGTTGAGTAAGGATGTTAAGAAAAGACTCGTAAAAACTTTGATATGGAGCGTAGTTATGTACGGCGCGGAAACGTGGTCATTGATGCAGGAGGATAGACGTAGACTGGAGGCTTTTGAAATGTGGGCGTTGAGAAGGATAGAAAAGGTGAAATGGACAGGGAAGAAAACAAACGAGGAAGTACTTGGTATGGTGGGCGAAGAGAGGGGTTTGTTGGGAGCAATCCTATGGAGGCAGGAAAAGTGGCTGACGGGGGTATTGACCGGCAGTGGGATGTTGAAGACTGTAATAGAGGGGAGAATGTTAGGCAAACGAGGAAAGGGAAGGAACAGGAGAGGGATGTTGGGCGGGATGAAGGGAGGAAGAAAGTACTCAGAGATGAAGTGGGACCTGATGTAGAGTAGGATGCTGGCTTTTGTGTTTTGTTAGGAGTCACAAAATATTTGTTGGTAATTGTGTTTATCCAAAGCGTACCTTAACCGATGGTTAACGTTATAATAACGTGCGAGTGGACTAGGCATTCTCGGGATCTTGGAGATATTCAGGGCAGTTCGCACCGCTCTTTCCAACTCGCGCTAGCACGTAGGCGGCTGCGTCTAAGCCCTGCGGTTCCTGGCTTTGGGCCAAGGAACTAAATGCGGCGGCTCCTTCTCTGCTCGGTCGCGGGGGATGTCGGGGGCGGGGGGTGGGGGGAGGACCTCCGCTCGTGCGGGGGTGTGCGAGGCATAGCGGGGCGGGAAAACGTTTTGATTGCAATCGTAGGATCTTATCTTATGACAAAGAGAGCTCTCGTCTTAATTGCAACTCTGGGACGCGCACACACACACGTCTGTAATATAAAGAGAGTGGAAGGGGCGTGCCGGGCGGAGGGGAAAGGGTGGCGGGGGGGGAAGGGAGCGGAGGGCGTGGCAGATGAGTTTGTCTCGATCAAATATTGGGATCGCTGATGAAATACGAGACGCGGCGCGAGAGACTTCTCTCACTCTCTCGACCCTGCCGGAGATAATGCCTGCCTCTCGAGGTGTTCGAGGGATCTTCCGTGCCCGGCTCCTCGCTCTCGGGCTTAATTCCGAAAAGCGAAGGTGTTTCTCACTCCCGGATTCATGGGCCTCCCCAAAGATCATTCCTAGCAAGTATTGCCAATTTTGGTCAGTTCTCCTAGGGTATCTTTCTTTTTTGTTCGCATTTCCTCGGAATTATATAAACTTCACCGATAATTCCATCAGGGCACTCGTTATTGAAGAACAGGATACGGTCAGGGTATTCATTTCAATTCTGCCGAGTTCTACATGGTCCATTTTGAGAGTAATTAGCATTCTTCTATTGTGAAGCGACTAACCATGGCAACGTGGTAAAGCTGGTCGGGAAATGTGGTGAGGGATTTGGACCTTACACAGCAGCCGGTCGTCAGTTTACTCAAAGCAGTCTGAGCGGAAAGATATGCCAACGCGTCAAGTGTGTTTTCCGACTTTGTAACACAGCGAAGACACGGTCAAGCTCCACAATGGCAATGGCCCCAGCCACACATCCTTCATCGTTACCGACTTACTCGCCCGTAGCAGCACCCCCCAGGGTTACCCAAGCCCCCTTACAGTTGACTCCGTGCGACTTTCTTTTGTTTCCCCGACTGAAAAGAGAGAGCTGAAAGAAATGCATTGGGAGATCATGGAAAACATCCAAAAGCATGTTGCTCAACGTTCCAGAGAGAGAAATTTCTGCAGGAAGCAGTTTGAGGGCCCCTTCTTAAACGTGGCAGACACGTCTCCACGCAAGTGTATTATTGATGCGATGGGAGAGTATTTTGAATAATTTTAAGCATTTGTACAATTAAGTAAATTAATAAATCTATTTTTCCCAATGAATGCGCATTACAATTATAGTGAAGCCCGTATATCGATGCATTATTTCCATAAATATTCCTCTCTTTTGCCATTGTATTGAAATTTTGTTTCCGTAAAACATTCCTTGAATTTGAATCGTTGCATTAAAATGAAATATCCAGGTTACCGAACCTAGCGAGTTTCCTTGAAGCTCATTCCTTGTTGCAGAGTCGTTGACCAATGGCAGAGTGTTTCACTGTATTTTCACTATCGCAATTGGATGGCATTTTCAGTCCATCTTTGCCCCTTTTGTTCCGCACACCGTCTTCAAAAACTGCTGAACCGTTCAAGTCAATTTTTAAGAGCACTGTTCAGTCGCAGTTTATTTTCCACACGTGATATATCACACCATTCCTTCTAATACCTATTGCTTTAACCAAAAATTGAATAATATGCCTCATATATCAGATGTTTGAGTAAACAAATGAAGCTAATAGGCATCATCAGGCCTTTGAAAGTCGGAAGCAGTCGGAAACATGTAAATAAACACCAGCGCCCCTCATCACCATATTTTCACTTTATTTTTTTGCAAGCACAGTTTGAAGGAATGCGGAGATGCCATAGAACATCCAGATATTCAACATAACAATTTTTTGTCTCTCCTTTTAACGCATAAACATCCATCTTCATTCTAAAGAACGCGCGCGGCCATTCTCACAACAATTTTCTCCTTTCCTGGGCATACATTAAAATAATTAAATCTATTGAGCAATTTGTTCTTTCTGATCCCCATGCTGAAATTATGATGGGGAAACTTTTACTCATTTAAATTCAGAGATTTTAAAGGTCCCTTGAACGCTCTCCGGCTAAAGGCACTGGAAAGGAATATTCATAACTTCTTCTGCCTCGCAACCGTATGCGTGAAAATAAAGGAGCAAAAAAAATTTCACGTAGAAGAGAGTGAGAGACAGATAGAGGAGTGTGGGGAAGGCGGAAGGAGGTATCCATGATTCTTGGGAAAAAAAAGGGACAGGGGGGGCGGGGAGGGCAGGAGGGGAGGGGGAGTGGGGGAGCGCTGTAATTAGGCGGGAGTTACTTTGCCCACCGAGGAAACTTGCCCACCTTCCGTGTTTCGGGCGACTCCGTGTCGTGGAGGCGAGTGGGAAGGGCAATGAGAGGCGCTTTT
>NW_027286289.1:0-31434 GCF_022747635.1 Hetaerina americana | reverse complement strand
AAATGCCTTCTATACACCTCAAAACATTCACTCTATAATGGAAGATTGTTGTTTTTCGCAATATTTTTTGAAATTTGGGCTCTTTTACTAACATTAACACTTGCGATGAGGCATTTTTATGCTCATTTCCTTTCTTGAATGACTTATTCTGGGTTTTATTTTGTTTATTTGATGAAAATGAACAACAATAAACACCATGGAAACATTTTTGTTTGATTCGTGTCGAGTGAGAATTTCACCTAGAACCGAAAGGGGGGGGTATTGGCACTTTTCATGGAAAAATGAGAAAAATTAAAATTTCTAAAAATGAAATAAATGCCTTCTATACACCTCAAACATTCACTCTATAATGGAAGATTGTTGTTTTTCGCAATATTTTTTGAAATTTGGGCTCTTTTACTAACATTAACACTTGCGATGACGCATCTTTTATGCTCATTTCTTGTCTTGAATGACTTATTCTGGGTTTTATTTTGTTTATTTGATGAAAATGAACAACAATAAACACCATGGAAACATTTTTGTTTTGATTGGTGTCGAGTGAGAATTTCACCTAGAACCGAAAGGGGGGGGTATTGGCACTTTTCATGGAAAAATGAGAAAAATTAAAATTTCTAAAATGAAACAAATGCCTTCTATACACCTCAAACATTCACTCTATAATGGAAGATTGTTGTTTTTCGCAATATTTTTTGAAATTTGGGCTCTTTTACTAACATTAACACTTGCGATGACGCATCTTTTATGCTCATTTCTTGTCTTGAATGATTTATTCTGGGTTTTATTTTGTTTATTTGATGAAAATGAACAACAATAAACACCATGGAAACATTTTTGTTTGATTCGTGTCGAGTGAGATTTTCACCCAGAACCCAAAGGGGGGGGTATTGGCACTTTTCATGGAAAAATGAGAAAAATTAAAATTTCTAAAAATGAAATAAATGCCTTCTATACACCTCAAACATTCACTCTATAATGGAAGATTGTTGTTTTTCGCAATATTTTTTGAAATTTGGGCTCTTTTACTAACATTAACACTTGCGATGACGCATCTTTTATGCTCATTTCTTGTCTTGAATGACTTATTCTGGGTTTTATTTTGTTTATTTGATGAAAATGAACAACAATAAACACCATGGAAACATTTTTGTTTGATTTGTGTCGAGTGAGAATTTCACCCAGAACCCAAAGGGGGGGGTATTGGCACTTTTCATGGAAAAATGAGAAAAATTAAAATTTCTAAAAATGAAACAAATGCCTTCTATACACCTCAAACATTCACTCTATAATGGAAGATTGTTGTTTTTCGCAATATTTTTTGAAATTTGGGCTCTTTTACTAACATTAACACTTGCGATGACGCAATCTTTTATGCTCATTTCTTGTCTTTAATGATTAATTCTGGGTTTTATTTTGTTAATTTGATGAAAATGAACAACAATAAACACCATGGAAACATTTTTGTTTGATGGTGTCGAGTGAGAATTTCACCTAGAACCGAAAGGGGGGGGTATTGGCACTTTTCATGGAAAAATGAGAAAAATTAAAATTTCTAAAATGAAACAAATGCCTTCTATACACCTCAAACATTCACTCTATAATGGAAGATTGTTGTTTTTCGCAATATTTTTTGAAATTTGGGCTCTTTTACTAACATTAACACTTGCGATGACGCATCTTTTATGCTGATTTCTTGTCTTGAATGACTTATTCTGGGTTTTATTTTGTTTATTTGATGAAAATGAACAACAATAAACACCATTGAAACATTTTTGTTTGATTTGTGTCGAGTGAGAATTTCACCCAGAACCCAAAGGGGGGGTATTGGCACTTTTCATGGAAAAATGAGAAAAATTAAAATTTCTAAAAATGAAATAAATGCCTTCTATACACCTCAAACATTCACTCTATAATGGAAGATTGTTGTTTTTCGCAATATTTTTGAAATTTGGGCTCTTTTACTAACATTAACACTTGCGATGAGGCATTTTTATGCTCATTTCCTTTCTTGAATGACTTATTCTGGGTTTTATTTTGTTTATTTGATGAAAATGAACAACAATAAACACCATGGAAACATTTTTGTTTGATTCGTGTCGAGTGAGAATTTCACCTAGAACCGAAAGGGGGGGTATTGGCACTTTTCATGGAAAAATGAGAAAATTAAAATTTCTAAAATGAAATAAATGCCTTCTATACACCTCAAACATTCACTCTATAATGGAAGATTGTTGTTTTTCGCAATATTTTTTGAAATTTGGGCTCTTTTACTAACATTAACACTTGCGATGACGCATCTTTTATGCTCATTTCTTGTCTTGAATGACTTATTCTGGGTTTTATTTTGTTTATTTGATGAAAATGAACAACAATAAACACCATGGAAACATTTTTGTTTGATTGGTGTCGAGTGAGAATTTCACCTAGAACCCAAAGGGGGGGGTATTGGCACTTTTCATGGAAAAATGAGAAAAATTAAAATTTCTAAAAATGAAATAAATGCCTTCTATACACCTCAAACATTCACTCTATAATGGAAGATTGTTGTTTTTCGCAATATTTTTTGAAATTTGGGCTCTTTTACTAACATTAACACTTGCGATGAGGCATCTTTTATGCTCATTTCTTGTCTTGAATGACTTATTCTGGGTTTTATTTTGTTTATTTGATGAAAATGAACAACAATAAACACCATGGAAACATTTTTGTTTGATTGGTGTCGAGTGAGAATTTCACCTAGAACCCAAAGGGGGGGGGTATTGGCACTTTTCATGGAAAAATGAGAAAAATTAAAATTTCTAAAAATGAAATAAATGCCTTCTATACACCTCAAACATTCACTCTATAATGGAAGATGTTGTTTTTCGCAATATTTTTTGAAATTTGGGCTCTTTTACTAACATTAACACTTGCGATGACGCATCTTTTATGCTCATTTCTTGTCTTGAATGATTTATTCTGGGTTTTATTTTGTTTATTTGATGAAAATGAACAACAATAAACACCATGGAAACATTTTTGTTTGATTCGTGTCGAGTGAGATTTTCACCCAGAACCCAAAGGGGGGGGTATTGGCACTTTTCATGGAAAAATGAGAAAAATTAAAATTTCTAAAAATGAAATAAATGCCTTCTATACACCTTAAACATTCACTCTATAATGGAAGATTGTTGTTTTTCGCAATATTTTTTGAAATTTGGGCTCTTTTACTAACATTAACACTTGCGATGACGCATCTTTTATGCTCATTTCTTGTCTTGAATGACTTATTCTGGGTTTTATTTTGTTTATTTGATGAAAATGAACAACAATAAACACCATGGAAACATTTTTGTTTGATTTGTGTCGAGTGAGAATTTCACCCAGAACCCAAAGGGGGGGGTATTGGCACTTTTCATGGAAAAATGAGAAAAATTAAAATTTCTAAAAATGAAATAAATGCCTTCTATACACCTCAAACATTCACTCTATAATGGAAGATTGTTGTTTTTCGCAATATTTTTTGAAATTTGGGCTCTTTTACTAACATTAACACTTGCGATGAGGCATTTTTATGCTCATTACCTTTCTTGAATGACTTATTCTGGGTTTTATTTTGTTTATTTGATGAAAATGAACAACAATAAACACCATGGAAACATTTTTGTTTGATTCGTGTCGAGTGAGAATTTCACCTAGAACCGAAAGGGGGGGGTATTGGCACTTTTCATGGAAAAATGAGAAAAATTAAAATTTCTAAAATGAAATAAATGCCTTCTATACACCTCAAACATTCACTCTATAATGGAAGATTGTTGTTTTTCGCAATATTTTTTGAAATTTGGGCTCTTTTACTAACATTAACACTTGCGATGACGCATCTTTTATGCTCATTTCTTGTCTTGAATGACTTATTCTGGGTTTTATTTTGTTTATTTGATGAAAATGAACAACAATAAACACCATGGAAACATTTTGTTTGATTGGTGTCGAGTGAGAATTTCACCTAGAACCGAAAGGGGGGGGTATTGGCACTTTTCATGGAAAAATGAGAAAAATTAAAATTTCTAAAAATGAAACAAATGCCTTCTATACACCTCAAACATTCACTCTATAATGGAAGATTGTTGTTTTTCGCAATATTTTTTGAAATTTGGGCTCTTTTACTAACATTAACACTTGCGATGACGCATCTTTTATGCTCATTTCTTGTCTTGAATGATTTATTCTGGGTTTTATTTTGTTTATTTGATGAAAATGAACAACAATAAACACCATGGAAACATTTTTGTTTGATTCGTGTCGAGTGAGATTTTCACCCAGAACCCAAAGGGGGGGGGGGTATTGGCACTTTTCATGGAAAAATGAGAAAAATTAAAATTTCTAAAAATGAAACAAATGCCTTCTATACACCTCAAACATTCACTCTATAATGGAAGATTGTTGTTTTTCGCAATATTTTTTGAAATTTGGGCTCTTTTACTAACATTAACACTTGCGATGACGCATCTTTTATGCTCATTTCTTGTCTTGAATGACTTATTCTGGGTTTTATTTTGTTTATTTGATGAAAATGAACAACAATAAACACCATGGAAACATTTTTGTTTGATTTGTGTCGAGTGAGAATTTCACCCAGAACCCAAAGGGGGGGGTATTGGCACTTTTCATGGAAAAATGAGAAAAATTAAAATTTCTAAAAATGAAATAAATGCCTTCTATACACCTCAAACATTCACTCTATAATGGAAGATTGTTGTTTTTCGCAATATTTTTTGAAATTTGGGCTCTTTTACTAACATTAACACTTGCGATGAGGCATTTTTATGCTCATTTCCTTTCTTGAATGACTTATTCTGGGTTTTATTTTGTTTATTTGATGAAAATGAACAACAATAAACACCATGGAAACATTTTTGTTTGATTTGTGTCGAGTGAGAATTTCACCCAGAACCCAAAGGGGGGGTATTGGCACTTTTCATGGAAAAATGAGAAAAATTAAAATTTCTAAAAATGAAATAAATGCCTTCTATACACCTCAAACATTCACTCTATAATGGAAGATTGTTGTTTTTCGCAATATTTTTGAAATTTGGGCTCTTTTACTAACATTAACACTTGCGATGAGGCATTTTTATGCTCATTTCCTTTCTTGAATGACTTATTCTGGGTTTTATTTTGTTTATTTGATGAAAATGAACAACAATAAACACCATGGAAACATTTTTGTTTGATTTGTGTCGAGTGAGAATTTCACCCAGAACCCAAAGGGGGGGGTATTGGCAATTTTCATGGAAAATGAGAAAAATTAAAATTTCTAAAATGAAATAAATGCCTTCTATACACCTCAAACATTCACTCTATAATGGAAGATTGTTGTTTTTCGCAATATTTTTTGAAATTTGGGCTCTTTTACTAACATTAACACTTGCGATGAGGCATTTTTATGCTCATTTCCTTTCTTGAATGACTTATTCTGGGTTTTATTTTGTTTATTTGATGAAAATGAACAACAATAAACACCATGGAAACATTTTTGTTTGATTTGTGTCGAGTGAGAATTTCACCCAGAACCCAAAGGGGGGGTATTGGCACTTTTCATGGAAAAATGAGAAAAATTAAAATTTCTAAAATGAAATAAATGCCTTCTATACACCTCAAACATTCACTCTATAATGGAAGATTGTTGTTTTTCGCAATATTTTTTGAAATTTGGGCTCTTTTACTAACATTAACACTTGCGATGAGGCATTTTTATGCTCATTTCCTTTCTTGAATGACTTATTCTGGGTTTTATTTTGTTAATTTGATGAAAATGAACAACAATAAACACCATGGAAACATTTTTGTTTGATTTGTGTCGAGTGAGAATTTCACCCAGAACCCAAAGGGGGGGGTATTGGCACTTTTCATGGAAAAATGAGAAAAATTAAAATTTCTAAAAATGAAATAAATGCCTTCTATACACCTCAAACATTCACTCTATAATGGAAGATTGTTGTTTTTCGCAATATTTTTTGAAATTTGGGCTCTTTTACTAACATTAACACTTGCGATGAGGCATTTTTATGCTCATTTCCTTTCTTGAATGACTTATTCTGGGTTTTATTTTGTTTATTTGATGAAAATGAACAACAATAAACACCATGGAAACATTTTTGTTTGATTCGTGTCGAGTGAGAATTTCACCTAGAACCGAAAGGGGGGGGTATTGGCACTTTTCATGGAAAAATGAGAAAAATTAAAATTTCTAAAAATGAAATAAATGCCTTCTATACACCTCAAACATTCACTCTATAATGGAAGATTGTTGTTTTTCGCAATATTTTTTGAAATTTGGGCTCTTTTACTAACATTAACACTTGCGATGACGCATCTTTTATGCTCATTTCTTGTCTTGAATGACTTATTCTGGGTTTTATTTTGTTTATTTGATGAAAATGAACAACAATAAACACCATGGAAACATTTTTGTTTGATTGGTGTCGAGTGAGAATTTCACCTAGAACCCAAAGGGGGGGTATTGGCACTTTTCATGGAAAAATGAGAAAAATTAAAATTTCTAAAAATGAAATAAATGCCTTCTATACACCTCAAACATTCACTCTATAATGGAAGATTGTTGTTTTTCGCAATATTTTTGAAATTTGGGCTCTTTTACTAACATTAACACTTGCGATGACGCATCTTTTATGCTCATTTCTTGTCTTGAATGATTTATTCTGGGTTTTATTTTGTTTATTTGATGAAAATGAACAACAATAAACACCATGGAAACATTTTTGTTTGATTCGTGTCGAGTGAGATTTTCACCCAGAACCCAAAGGGGGGGGTATTGGCACTTTTCATGGAAAAATGAGAAAAATTAAAATTTCTAAAATGAAATAAATGCCTTCTATACACCTCAAACATTCACTCTATAATGGAAGATTGTTGTTTTTCGCAATATTTTTTGAAATTTGGCTCTTTACTAACATTAACACTTGCGATGACGCATCTTTTATGCTCATTTCTTGTCTTGAATGACTTATTCTGGGTTTTATTTTGTTTATTTGATGAAAATGAACAACAATAAACACCATGGAAACATTTTTGTTTGATTTGTGTCGAGTGAGAATTTCACCCAGAACCCAAAGGGGGGGGTATTGGCACTTTTCATGGAAAAATGAGAAAAATTAAAATTTCTAAAAATGAAATAAATGCCTTCTATACACCTCAAACATTCACTCTATAATTGAAGATTGTTGTTTTTCGCAATATTTTTTGAAATTTGGGCTCTTTTACTAACATTAACACTTGCGATGAGGCATTTTTATGCTCATTTCCTTTCTTGAATGACTTATTCTGGGTTTTATTTTGTTTATTTGATGAAAATGAACAACAATAAACACCATGGAAACATTTTTGTTTGATTTGTGTCGAGGGAGAATTTCACCTAGAACCGAAAGGGGGGGGTATTGGCACTTTTCATGGAAAAATGAGAAAAATTAAAATTTCTAAAATGAAACAAATGCCTTCTATACACCTCAAACATTCACTCTATAATGGAAGATTGTTGTTTTTCGCAATATTTTTTGAAATTTGGGCTCTTTTACTAACATTAACACTTGCGATGACGCATCTTTTATGCTCATTTCTTGTCTTGAATGACTTATTCTGGGTTTTATTTTGTTTATTTGATGAAAATGAACAACAATAAACACCATGGAAACATTTTTGTTTGATTCGTGTCGAGTGAGAATTTCACCTAGAACCCAAAGGGGGGGGTATTGGCACTTTTCATGGAAAAATGAGAAAAATTAAAATTCCTAAAAATGAAATAAATGCCTTCTATACACCTCAAACATTCACTCTATAATGGAAGATTGTTGTTTTTCGCAATATTTTTTGAAATTTGGGCTCTTTTACTAACATTAACACTTGCGATGACGCATCTTTTATGCTCATTTCTTGTCTTGAATGATTTATTCTGGGTTTTATTTTGTTTATTTGATGAAAATGAACAACAATAAACACCATGGAAACATTTTTGTTTGATTCGTGTCGAGTGAGATTTTCACCCAGAACCCAAAGGGGGGGGTATTGGCACTTTTCATGGAAAAATGAGAAAAATTAAAATTCCTAAAAATGAAATAAATGCCTTCTATACACCTCAAACATTCACTCTATAATGGAAGATTGTTGTTTTTCGCAATATTTTTTGAAATTTGGGCTCTTTTACTAACATTAACACTTGCGATGACGCATCTTTTATGCTCATTTCTTGTCTTGAATGACTTATTCTGGGTTTTATTTTGTTTATTTGATGAAAATGAACAACAATAAACACCATGGAAACATTTTTGTTTGATTCGTGTCGAGTGAGAATTTCACCTAGAACCCAAAGGGGGGGGTATTGGCACTTTTCATGGAAAAATGAGAAAAATTATAATTCCTAAAAATGAAATAAATGCCTTCTATACACCTCAAACATTCACTCTATAATGGAAGATTGTTGTTTTTCGCAATATTTTTGAAATTTGGGCTCTTTTACTAACATTAACACTTGCGATGACGCATCTTTTATGCTCATTTCTTGTCTTGAATGATTTATTCTGGGTTTTATTTTGTTTATTTGATGAAAATGAACAACAATAAACACCATGGAAACATTTTTGTTTGATTCGTGTCGAGTGAGATTTTCACCCAGAACCCAAAGGGGGGGGTATTGGCACTTTTCATGGAAAAATGAGAAAAATTAAAATTTCTAAAAATGAAATAAATGCCTTCTATACACCTTAAACATTCACTCTATAATGGAAGATTGTTGTTTTTCGCAATATTTTTTGAAATTTGGGCTCTTTTACTAACATTAACACTTGCGATGACGCATCTTTTATGCTCATTTCTTGTCTTGAATGACTTATTCTGGGTTTTATTTTGTTTATTTGATGAAAATGAACAACAATAAACACCATGGAAACATTTTTGTTTGATTTGTGTCGAGGGAGAATTTCACCTAGAACCGAAAGGGGGGGGTATTGGCACTTTTCATGGAAAAATGAGAAAAATTAAAATTTCTAAAAATGAAACAAATGCCTTCTATACACCTCAAACATTCACTCTATAATGGAAGATTGTTGTTTTTCGCAATATTTTTTGAAATTTGGGCTCTTTTACTAACATTAACACTTGCGATGACGCATCTTTTATGCTCATTTCTTGTCTTGAATGACTTATTCTGGGTTTTATTTTGTTTATTTGATGAAAATGAACAACAATAAACACCATGGAAACATTTTTGTTTGATTTGTGTCGAGTGAGAATTTCACCCAGAACCCAAAGGGGGGGGTATTGGCACTTTTCATGGAAAAATGAGAAAAATTAAAATTTCTAAAAATGAAATAAATGCCTTCTATACACCTTAAACATTCACTCTATAATGGAAGATTGTTGTTTTTCGCAATATTTTTTGAAATTTGGGCTCTTTTACTAACATTAACACTTTCGATGACGCATCTTTTATGCTCATTTCTTGTCTTGAATGATTTATTCTGGGTTTTATTTTGTTTATTTGATGAAAATGAACAACAATAAACACCATGGAAACATTTTTGTTTGATTCGTGTCGAGTGAGATTTTCACCCAGAACCCAAAGGGGGGGGTATTGGCACTTTTCATGGAAAAATGAGAAAAATTAAAATTTCTAAAAATGAAATAAATGCCTTCTAACACCTCAAACATTCACTCTATAATGGAAGATTGTTGTTTTTCGCAATATTTTTTGAAATTTGGGCTCTTTTACTAACATTAACACTTGCGATGACGCATCTTTTATGCTCATTTCTTGTCTTGAATGACTTATTCTGGGTTTTATTTTGTTTATTTGATGAAAATGAACAACAATAAACACCATGGAAACATTTTTGTTTGATTGGTGTCGAGTGAGAATTTCACCTAGAACCCAAAGGGGGGGGTATTGGCACTTTTCATGGAAAAATGAGAAAAATTAAAATTTCTAAAAATGAAATAAATGCCTTCTATACACCTCAAACATTCACTCTATAATGGAAGATTGTTGTTTTTCGCAATATTTTTTGAAATTTGGGCTCTTTTACTAACATTAACACTTGCGATGACGCATCTTTTATGCTCATTTCTTGTCTTGAATGATTTATTCTGGGTTTTATTTTGTTTATTTGATGAAAATGAACAACAATAAACACCATGGAAACATTTTTGTTTGATTCGTGTCGAGTGAGATTTTCACCCAGAACCCAAAGGGGGGGGTATTGGCACTTTTCATGGAAAAATGAGAAAAATTAAAATTTCTAAAAATGAAATAAATGCCTTCTATACACCTTAAACATTCACTCTATAATGGAAGATTGTTGTTTTTCGCAATATTTTTTGAAATTTGGGCTCTTTTACTAACATTAACACTTGCGATGACGCATCTTTTATGCTCATTTCTTGTCTTGAATGACTTATTCTGGGTTTTATTTTGTTTATTTGATGAAAATGAACAACAATAAACACCATGGAAACATTTTTGTTTGATTTGTGTCGAGTGAGAATTTCACCCAGAACCCAAAGGGGGGGGTATTGGCACTTTTCATGGAAAAATGAGAAAAATTAAAATTTCTAAAAATGAAATAAATGCCTTCTATACACCTCAAACATTCACTCTATAATGGAAGATTGTTGTTTTTCGCAATATTTTTTGAAATTTGGGCTCTTTTACTAACATTAACACTTGCGATGAGGCATTTTTATGCTCATTTCCTTTCTTGAATGACTTATTCTGGGTTTTATTTTGTTTATTTGATGAAAATGAACAACAATAAACACCATGGAAACATTTTTGTTTGATTTGTGTCGAGGGAGAATTTCACCTAGAACCGAAAGGGGGGGGTATTGGCACTTTTCATGGAAAAATGAGAAAAATTAAAATTTCTAAAAATGAAACAAATGCCTTCTATACACCTCAAACATTCACTCTATAATGGAAGATTGTTGTTTTTCGCAATATTTTTTGAAATTTGGGCTCTTTTACTAACATTAACACTTGCGATGACGCATCTTTTATGCTCATTTCTTGTCTTGAATGACTTATTCTGGGTTTTATTTTGTTTATTTGATGAAAATGAACAACAATAAACACCATGGAAACATTTTTGTTTGATTCGTGTCGAGTGAGATTTTCACCCAGAACCCAAAGGGGGGGGTATTGGCACTTTTCATGGAAAAATGAGAAAAATTAAAATTCCTAAAAATGAAATAAATGCCTTCTATACACCTCAAACATTCACTCTATAATGGAAGATTGTTGTTTTTCGCAATATTTTTTGAAATTTGGGCTCTTTTACTAACATTAACACTTGCGATGACGCATCTTTTATGCTCATTTCTTGTCTTGAATGATTTATTCTGGGTTTTATTTTGTTTATTTGATGAAAATGAACAACAATAAACACCATGGAAACATTTTTGTTTGATTCGTGTCGAGTGAGATTTTCACCCAGAACCCAAAGGGGGGGGTATTGGCACTTTTCATGGAAAAATGAGAAAAATTAAAATTTCTAAAAATGAAATAAATGCCTTCTATACACCTTAAACATTCACTCTATAATGGAAGATTGTTGTTTTTCGCAATATTTTTTGAAATTTGGGCTCTTTTACTAACATTAACACTTGCGATGACGCATCTTTTATGCTCATTTCTTGTCTTGAATGACTTATTCTGGGTTTTATTTTGTTTATTTGATGAAAATGAACAACAATAAACACCATGGAAACATTTTTGTTTGATTTGTGTCGAGGGAGAATTTCACCTAGAACCGAAAGGGGGGGGTATTGGCACTTTTCATGGAAAAATGAGAAAAATTAAAATTTCTAAAAATGAAATAAATGCCTTCTATACACCTTAAACATTCACTCTATAATGGAAGATTGTTGTTTTTCGCAATATTTTTTGAAATTTGGGCTCTTTTACTAACATTAACACTTGCGATGACGCATCTTTTATGCTCATTTCTTGTCTTGAATGACTTATTCTGGGTTTTATTTTGTTTATTTGATGAAAATGAACAACAATAAACACCATGGAAACATTTTTGTTTGATTCGTGTCGAGTGAGATTTTCACCCAGAACCCAAAGGGGGGGGTATTGGCACTTTTCATGGAAAAATGAGAAAAATTAAAATTTCTAAAAATGAAATAAATGCCTTCTAACACCTCAAACATTCACTCTATAATGGAAGATTGTTGTTTTTCGCAATATTTTTTGAAATTTGGGCTCTTTTACTAACATTAACACTTGCGATGACGCATCTTTTATGCTCATTTCTTGTCTTGAATGACTTATTCTGGGTTTTATTTTGTTTATTTGATGAAAATGAACAACAATAAACACCATGGAAACATTTTTGTTTGATTGGTGTCGAGTGAGAATTTCACCTAGAACCCAAAGGGGGGGGTATTGGCACTTTTCATGGAAAAATGAGAAAAATTAAAATTTCTAAAAATGAAATAAATGCCTTCTATTCACCTCAAACATTCACTCTATAATGGAAGATTGTTGTTTTTCGCAATATTTTTTGAAATTTGGGCTCTTTTACTAACATTAACACTTGCGATGACGCATCTTTTATGCTCATTTCTTGTCTTGAATGATTTATTCTGGGTTTTATTTTGTTTATTTGATGAAAATGAACAACAATAAACACCATGGAAACATTTTTGTTTGATTCGTGTCGAGTGAGATTTTCACCCAGAACCCAAAGGGGGGGGTATTGGCACTTTTCATGGAAAAATGAGAAAAATTAAAATTTCTAAAAATGAAATAAATGCCTTCTATACACCTTAAACATTAACTCTATAATGGAAGATTGTTGTTTTTCGCAATATTTTTTGAAATTTGGGCTCTTTTACTAACATTAACACTTGCGATGACGCATCTTTTATGCTTATTTCTTGTCTTGAATGACTTATTCTGGGTTTTATTTTGTTTATTTGATGAAAATGAACAACAATAAACACCATGGAAACATTTTTGTTTGATTTGTGTCGAGTGAGAATTTCACCCAGAACCCAAAGGGGGGGGTATTGGCACTTTTCATGGAAAAATGAGAAAAGTTAAAATTTCTAAAAATGAAACAAATGCCTTCTATACACCTCAAACATTCACTCTATAATGGAAGATTGTTGTTTTTCGCAATATTTTTTGAAATTTGGCCTCTTTTACTAACATTAACACTTGCGATGACGCATCTTTTATGCTCATTTCTTGTCTTGAATGACTTATTCTGGGTTTTATTTTGTTTATTTGATGAAAATGAACAACAATAAACACCATGGAAACATTTTTGTTTGATTCATGTCGAGTGAGATTTTCACCCAGAACCCAAAGGGGGTATTGACACTTTTCATGGAAAAATGAGAAAAATTAAAATTTCTAAAAATGAAATAAATGCCTTCTATACACCTCAAACATTCACTCTATAATGGAAGATTGTTGTTTTTCGCAATATTTTTTGAAATTTGGGCTCTTTTACTAACATTAACACTTGCGATGACGCATCTTTTATGCTCATTTCTTGTCTTGAATGACTTATTCTGGGTTTTATTTTGTTTATTTGATGAAAATGAACAACAATAAACACCATGGAAACATTTTTGTTTGATTTGTGTCGAGTGAGAATTTCACCCAGAACCCAAAGGGGGGGGTATTGGCACTTTTCATGGAAAAATGAGAAAAATTAAAATTTCTAAAAATGAAACAAATGCCTTCTATACACCTCAAACATTCACTCTATAATGGAAGATTGTTGTTTTTCGCAATATTTTTTGAAATTTGGGCTCTTTTACTAACATTAACACTTGCGATGACGCATCTTTTATGCTCATTTCTTGTCTTGAATGACTTATTCTGGGTTTTATTTTGTTTATTTGATGAAAATGAACAACAATAAACACCATGGAAACATTTTTGTTTGATTCGTGTCGAGTGAGATTTTCACCCAGAACCCAAAGGGGGGGGTATTGGCACTTCTCATGGAAAAATGAGAAAAATTAAAATTTCTAAAAATGAAATAAATGCCTTCTATACACCTCAAACATTCACTCTATAATGGAAGATTGTTGTTTTTCGCAATATTTTTTGAAATTTGGGCTCTTTTACTAACATTAACACTTGCGATGACGCATCTTTTATGCTCATTTCTTGTCTTGAATGACTTATTCTGGGTTTTATTTTGTTTATTTGATGAAAATGAACAACAATAAACACCATGGAAACATTTTTGTTTGATTCGTGTCGAGTGAGATTTTCACCCAGAACCCAAAGGGGGGGGTATTGGCACTTCTCATGGAAAAATGAGAAAAATTAAAATTTCTAAAAATGAAATAAATGCCTTCTATACACCTCAAACATTCACTCTATAATGGAAGATTGTTGTTTTTCGCAATATTTTTTGAAATTTGGGCTCTTTTACTAACATTAACACTTGCGATGACGCATCTTTTATGCTCATTTCTTGTCTTGAATGACTTATTATGGGTTAAATTTTGTTTATTTGATGAAAATGAACAACAATAAACACCATGGAAACATTTTTGTTTGATTGGTGTCGAGTGAGAATTTCACCTAGAACCCAAAGGGGGGGGTATTGGCACTTTTCATGGAAAAATGAGAAAAATTAAAATTTCTAAAAATGAAACAAATGCCTTCTATACACCTCAAACATTCACTCTATAATGGAAGATTGTTGTTTTTCGCAATATTTTTTGAAATTTGGGCTCTTTTACTAACATTAACACTTGCGATGAGGCATCTTTTATGCTCATTTCTTGTCTTGAATGACTTATTCTGGGTTTTATTTTGTTTATTTGATGAAAATGAACAACAATAAACACCATGGAAACATTTTTGTTTGATTCGTGTCGAGTGAGATTTTCACCCAGAACCCAAAGGGGGGGGTATTGGCACTTTTCATGGAAAAATGAGAAAAATTAAAATTTCTAAAAATGAAATAAATGCCTTCTATACACCTCAAACATTCACTCTATAATGGAAGATTGTTGTTTTTCGCAATATTTTTTGAAATTTGGGCTCTTTTACTAACATTAACACTTGCGATGACGCATCTTTTATGCTCATTTCTTGTCTTGAATGACTTATTCTGGGTTTTATTTTGTTTATTTGATGAAAATGAACAACAATAAACACCATGGAAACATTTTTGTTTGATTCGTGTCGAGTGAGATTTTCACCCAGAACCCAAAGGGGGGGGTATTGGCACTTTTCATGGAAAAATGAGAAAAATTAAAATTTCTAAAAATGAAATAAATGCCTTCTATACACCTCAAACATTCACTCTATAATGGAAGATTGTTGTTTTTCGCAATATTTTTTGAAATTTGGGCTCTTTTACTAACATTAACACTTGCGATGAGGCATCTTTTATGCTCATTTCTTGTCTTGAATGACTTATTCTGGGTTTTATTTTGTTTATTTGATGAAAATGAACAACAATAAACACCATGGAAACATTTTTGTTTGATTCGTGTCGAGTGAGATTTTCACCCAGAACCCAAAGGGGGTATTGGCACTTTTCATGGAAAAATGAGAAAAATTAAAATTTCTAAAAATGAAATAAATGCCTTCTATACACCTCAAACATTCACTCTATAATGGAAGATTGTTGTTTTTCGCAATATTTTTTGAAATTTGGGCTCTTTTACTAACATTAACACTTGCGATGACGCATCTTTTATGCTCATTTCTTGTCTTGAATGACTTATTCTGGGTTTTATTTTGTTTATTTGATGAAAATGAACAACAATAAACACCATGGAAACATTTTTGTTTGATTTGTGTCGAGTGAGAATTTCACCCAGAACCCAAAGGGGGGGGTATTGGCACTTTTCATGGAAAAATGAGAAAAATTAAAATTTCTAAAAATGAAATAAATGCCTTCTATACACCTCAAACATTCACTCTATAATAGAAGATTGTTGTTTTTCGCAATATTTTTTGAAATTTGGGCTCTTTTACTAACATTAACACTTGCGATGAGGCATTTTTATGCTCATTTCCTTTCTTGAATGACTTATTCTGGGTTTTATTTTGTTTATTTGATGAAAATGAACAACAATAAACACCATGGAAACATTTTTGTTTGATTTGTGTCGAGGGAGAATTTCACCTAGAACCGAAAGGGGGGGGTATTGGCACTTTTCATGGAAAAATGAGAAAAATTAAAATTTCTAAAAATGAAACAAATGCCTTCTATACACCTCAAACATTCACTCTATAATGGAAGATTGTTGTTTTTCGCAATATTTTTTGAAATTTGGGCTCTTTTACTAACATTAACACTTGCGATGACGCATCTTTTATGCTCATTTCTTGTCTTTAATGATTAATTCTGGGTTTTATTTTGTTAATTTGATGAAAATGAACAAGAATAAACACCATGGAAACATTTTTGTTTGATTCGTGTCGAGTGAGATTTTCACCCAGAACCCAAAGGGTATTGGCACTTCTCATGGAAAAATGAGAAAAATTAAAATTTCTAAAAATGAAATAAATGCCTTCTATACACCTCAAACATTCACTCTATAATGGAAGATTGTTGTTTTTCGCAATATTTTTTGAAATTTGGGCTCTTTTACTAACATTAACACTTGCGATGACGCATCTTTTATGCTCATTTCTTGTCTTGAATGACTTATTCTGGGTTTTATTTTGTTTATTTGATGAAAATGAACAACAATAAACACCATGGAAACATTTTTGTTTGATTCGTGTCGAGTGAGATTTTCACCCAGAACCCAAAGGGGGGGGTATTGGCACTTTTCATGGAAAAATGAGAAAAATTAAAATTTCTAAAAATGAAATAAATGCCTTCTATACACCTCAAACATTCACTCTATAATGGAAGATTGTTGTTTTTCGCAATATTTTTTGAAATTTGGGCTCTTTTACTAACATTAACACTTGCGATGAGGCATCTTTTATGCTCATTTCTTGTCTTGAATGACTTATTCTGGGTTTTATTTTGTTTATTTGATGAAAATGAACAACAATAAACACCATGGAAACATTTTTGTTTGATTCGTGTCGAGTGAGATTTTCACCCAGAACCCAAAGGGGGTATTGGCACTTTTCATGGAAAAATGAGAAAAATTAAAATTTCTAAAAATGAAATAAATGCCTTCTATACATCTCAAACATTCACTCTATAATGGAAGATTGTTGTTTTTCGCAATATTTTTTGAAATTTGGGCTCTTTTACTAACATTAACACTTGCGATGACGCATCTTTTATGCTCATTTCTTGTCTTGAATGACTTATTCTGGGTTTTATTTTGTTTATTTGATGAAAATGAACAACAATAAACACCATGGAAACATTTTTGTTTGATTTGTGTCGAGTGAGAATTTCACCCAGAACCCAAAGGGGGGGGTATTGGCACTTTTCATGGAAAAATGAGAAAAATTAAAATTTCTAAAAATGAAATAAATGCCTTCTATACACCTCAAACATTCACTCTATAATAGAAGATTGTTGTTTTTCGCAATATTTTTTGAAATTTGGGCTCTTTTACTAACATTAACACTTGCGATGAGGCATTTTTATGCTCATTTCCTTTCTTGAATGACTTATTCTGGGTTTTATTTTGTTTATTTGATGAAAATGAACAACAATAAACACCATGGAAACATTTTTGTTTGATTTGTGTCGAGGGAGAATTTCACCTAGAACCGAAAGGGGGGGGTATTGGCACTTTTCATGGAAAAATGAGAAAAATTAAAATTTCTAAAAATGAAACAAATGCCTTCTATACACCTCAAACATTCACTCTATAATGGAAGATTGTTGTTTTTCGCAATATTTTTTGAAATTTGGGCTCTTTTACTAACATTAACACTTGCGATGACGCATCTTTTATGCTCATTTCTTGTCTTTAATGATTAATTCTGGGTTTTATTTTGTTAATTTGATGAAAATGAACAAGAATAAACACCATGGAAACATTTTTGTTTGATTCGTGTCGAGTGAGATTTTCACCCAGAACCCAAAGGGCACTGGGTATTGGCACTTTTCATGGAAAAATGAGAAAAATTAAAATTTCTAAAAATGAAATAAATGCCTTCTATACACCTCAAACATTCACTCTATAATGGAAGATTGTTGTTTTTCGCAATATTTTTTGAAATTTGGGCTCTTTTACTAACATTAACACTTGCGATGACGCATCTTTTATGCTCATTTCTTGTCTTGAATGACTTATTCTGGGTTTTATTTTGTTTATTTGATGAAAATGAACAACAATAAACACCATGGAAACATTTTCGTTTGATTTGTGTCGAGTGAGAATTTCACCTAGAACCCAAAGGGGGGGGTATTGGCACTTTTCATGGAAAAATGAGAAAAATTAAAATTTCTAAAAATGAAACAAATGCCTTCTATACACCTCAAACATTCACTCTATAATGGAAGATTGTTGTTTTTCGCAATATTTTTTGAAATTTGGGCTCTTTTACTAACATTAACACTTGCGATGACGCATCTTTTATGCTCATTTCTTGTCTTGAATGACTTATTCTGGGTTTTATTTTGTTTATTTGATGAAAATGAACAACAATAAACACCATGGAAACATTTTTGTTTGATTCGTGTCGAGTGAGATTTTCACCCAGAACCCAAAGGGTATTGGCACTTCTCATGGAAAAATGAGAAAAATTAAAATTTCTAAAAATGAAATAAATGCCTTCTATACACCTCAAACATTCACTCTATAATGGAAGATTGTTGTTTTTCGCAATATTTTTTTAAATTTGGGCTCTTTTACTAACATTAACACTTGCGATGAGGAATCTTTTATGCTCATTTCTTGTCTTGAATGACTTATTCTGGGTTTTATTTGTTTATTTGATGAAAATGAACAACAATAAACACCATGGAAACATTTTTGTTTGATTGGTGTCGAGTGAGAATTTCACCTAGAACCCAAAGGGGGGGGTATTGGCACTTTTCATGGAAAAATCAGAAAAATTAAAATTTCTAAAAATGAAACAAATGCCTTCTATACACCTCAAACATTCACTCTATAATGGAAGATTGTTGTTTTTCGCAATATTTTTTGAAATTTGGGCTCTTTTACTAACATTAACACTTGCGATGAGGCATCTTTTATGCTCATTTCTTGTCTTGAATGACTTATTCTGGGTTTTATTTTGTTTATTTGATGAAAATGAACAACAATAAACACCATGGAAACATTTTTGTTTGATTCGTGTCGAGTGAGATTTTCACCCAGAACCCAAAGGGGGGGGTATTGGCACTTTTCATGGAAAAATGAGAAAAATTAAAATTTCTAAAAATGAAATAAATGCCTTCTATACACCTCAAACATTCACTCTATAATGGAAGATTGTTGTTTTTCGCAATATTTTTTGAAATTTGGGCTCTTTTACTAACATTAACACTTGCGATGAGGCATCTTTTATGCTCATTTCTTGTCTTGAATGACTTATTCTGGGTTTTATTTTGTTTATTTGATGAAAATGAACAACAATAAACACCATGGAAACATTTTTGTTTGATTCGTGTCGAGTGAGATTTTCACCCAGAACCCAAAGGGGGTATTGGCACTTTTCATGGAAAAATGAGAAAAATTAAAATTTCTAAAAATGAAATAAATGCCTTCTATACACCTCAAACATTCACTCTATAATGGAAGATTGTTGTTTTTCGCAATATTTTTTGAAATTTGGGCTCTTTTACTAACATTAACACTTGCGATGACGCATCTTTTATGCTCATTTCTTGTCTTGAATGACTTATTCTGGGTTTTATTTTGTTTATTTGATGAAAATGAACAACAATAAACACCATGGAAACATTTTTGTTTGATTTGTGTCGAGTGAGAATTTCACCCAGAACCCAAAGGGGGGGGGGGGTATTGGCACTTTTCATGGAAAAATGAGAAAAATTAAAATTTCTAAAAATGAAATAAATGCCTTCTATACACCTCAAACATTCACTCTATAATGGAAGATTGTTGTTTTTCGCAATATTTTTTGAAATTTGGTCTCTTTTACTAACATTAACACTTGCGATGAGGCATTTTTATGCTCATTTCCTTTCTTGAATGACTTATTCTGGGTTTTATTTTGTTTATTTGATGAAAATGAACAACAATAAACACCATGGAAACATTTTTGTTTGATTTGTGTCGAGGGAGAATTTCACCTAGAACCGAAAGGGGGGGGTATTGGCACTTTTCATGGAAAAATGAGAAAAATTAAAATTTCTAAAAATGAAACAAATGCCTTCTATACACCTCAAACATTCACTCTATAATGGAAGATTGTTGTTTTTCGCAATATTTTTTGAAATTTGGGCTCTTTTACTAACATTAACACTTGCGATGACGCATCTTTTATGCTCATTTCTTGTCTTGAATGACTTATTCTGGGTTTTATTTTGTTTATTTGATGAAAATGAACAACAATAAACACCATGGAAACATTTTTGTTTGATTCGTGTCGAGTGAGATTTTCACCCAGAACCCAAAGGGGGGGGTATTGGCACTTTTCATGGAAAAATGAGAAAAATTAAAATTTCTAAAAATGAAATAAATGCCTTCTATACACCTTAAACATTCACTCTATAATGGAAGATTGTTGTTTTTCGCAATATTTTTTGAAATTTGGGCTCTTTTACTAACATTAACACTTGCGATGACGCATCTTTTATGCTCATTTCTTGTCTTGAATGACTTATTCTGGGTTTTATTTTGTTTATTTGATGAAAATGAACAACAATAAACACCATGGAAACATTTTTGTTTGATTTGTGTCGAGTGAGAATTTCACCCAGAACCCAAAGGGGGGGGTATTGGCACTTTTCATGGAAAAATGAGAAAAATTAAAATTTCTAAAAATGAAACAAATGCCTTCTATACACCTCAAACATTCACTCTATAATGGAAGATTGTTGTTTTTCGCAATATTTTTTGAAATTTGGGCTCTTTTACTAACATTAACACTTGCGATGACGCATCTTTTATGCTCATTTCTTGTCTTGAATGACTTATTCTGGGTTTTATTTTGTTTATTTGATGAAAATGAACAACAATAAACACCATGGAAACATTTTTGTTTGATTCGTGTCGAGTGAGATTTTCACCCAGAACCCAAAGGGGGGGGTATTGGCACTTCTCATGGAAAAATGAGAAAAATTAAAATTTCTAAAAATGAAATAAATGCCTTCTATACACCTCAAACATTCACTCTATAATGGAAGATTGTTGTTTTTCGCAATATTTTTTGAAATTTGGGCTCTTTTACTAACATTAACACTTGCGATGACGCATCTTTTATGCTCATTTCTTGTCTTGAATGACTTATTCTGGGTTTTATTTTGTTTATTTGATGAAAATGAACAACAATAAACACCATGGAAACATTTTTGTTTGATTCGTGTCGAGTGAGATTTTCACCCAGAACCCAAAGGGGGGGGTATTGGCACTTCTCATGGAAAAATGAGAAAAATTAAAATTTCTAAAAATGAAATAAATGCCTTCTATACACCTCAAACATTCACTCTATAATGGAAGATTGTTGTTTTTCGCAATATTTTTTGAAATTTGGGCTCTTTTACTAACATTAACACTTGCGATGACGCATCTTTTATGCTCATTTCTTGTCTTGAATGACTTATTATGGGTTAAATTTTGTTTATTTGATGAAAATGAACAACAATAAACACCATGGAAACATTTTTGTTTGATTGGTGTCGAGTGAGAATTTCACCTAGAACCCAAAGGGGGGGGTATTGGCACTTTTCATGGAAAAATGAGAAAAATTAAAATTTCTAAAAATGAAACAAATGCCTTCTATACACCTCAAACATTCACTCTATAATGGAAGATTGTTGTTTTTCGCAATATTTTTTGAAATTTGGGCTCTTTTACTAACATTAACACTTGCGATGAGGCATCTTTTATGCTCATTTCTTGTCTTGAATGACTTATTCTGGGTTTTATTTTGTTTATTTGATGAAAATGAACAACAATAAACACCATGGAAACATTTTTGTTTGATTCGTGTCGAGTGAGATTTTCACCCAGAACCCAAAGGGGGGGGTATTGGCACTTTTCATGGAAAAATGAGAAAAATTAAAATTTCTAAAAATGAAATAAATGCCTTCTATACACCTCAAACATTCACTCTATAATGGAAGATTGTTGTTTTTCGCAATATTTTTTGAAATTTGGGCTCTTTTACTAACATTAACACTTGCGATGACGCATCTTTTATGCTCATTTCTTGTCTTGAATGACTTATTCTGGGTTTTATTTTGTTTATTTGATGAAAATGAACAACAATAAACACCATGGAAACATTTTTGTTTGATTCGTGTCGAGTGAGATTTTCACCCAGAACCCAAAGGGGGGGGTATTGGCACTTTTCATGGAAAAATGAGAAAAATTAAAATTTCTAAAAATGAAATAAATGCCTTCTATACACCTCAAACATTCACTCTATAATGGAAGATTGTTGTTTTTCGCAATATTTTTTGAAATTTGGGCTCTTTTACTAACATTAACACTTGCGATGAGGCATCTTTTATGCTCATTTCTTGTCTTGAATGACTTATTCTGGGTTTTATTTTGTTTATTTGATGAAAATGAACAACAATAAACACCATGGAAACATTTTTGTTTGATTCGTGTCGAGTGAGATTTTCACCCAGAACCCAAAGGGGGTATTGGCACTTTTCATGGAAAAATGAGAAAAATTAAAATTTCTAAAAATGAAATAAATGCCTTCTATACACCTCAAACATTCACTCTATAATGGAAGATTGTTGTTTTTCGCAATATTTTTTGAAATTTGGGCTCTTTTACTAACATTAACACTTGCGATGACGCATCTTTTATGCTCATTTCTTGTCTTGAATGACTTATTCTGGGTTTTATTTTGTTTATTTGATGAAAATGAACAACAATAAACACCATGGAAACATTTTTGTTTGATTTGTGTCGAGTGAGAATTTCACCCAGAACCCAAAGGGGGGGGTATTGGCACTTTTCATGGAAAAATGAGAAAAATTAAAATTTCTAAAAATGAAATAAATGCCTTCTATACACCTCAAACATTCACTCTATAATAGAAGATTGTTGTTTTTCGCAATATTTTTTGAAATTTGGGCTCTTTTACTAACATTAACACTTGCGATGAGGCATTTTTATGCTCATTTCCTTTCTTGAATGACTTATTCTGGGTTTTATTTTGTTTATTTGATGAAAATGAACAACAATAAACACCATGGAAACATTTTTGTTTGATTTGTGTCGAGGGAGAATTTCACCTAGAACCGAAAGGGGGGGGTATTGGCACTTTTCATGGAAAAATGAGAAAAATTAAAATTTCTAAAAATGAAACAAATGCCTTCTATACACCTCAAACATTCACTCTATAATGGAAGATTGTTGTTTTTCGCAATATTTTTTGAAATTTGGGCTCTTTTACTAACATTAACACTTGCGATGACGCATCTTTTATGCTCATTTCTTGTCTTTAATGATTAATTCTGGGTTTTATTTTGTTAATTTGATGAAAATGAACAAGAATAAACACCATGGAAACATTTTTGTTTGATTCGTGTCGAGTGAGATTTTCACCCAGAACCCAAAGGGTATTGGCACTTCTCATGGAAAAATGAGAAAAATTAAAATTTCTAAAAATGAAATAAATGCCTTCTATACACCTCAAACATTCACTCTATAATGGAAGATTGTTGTTTTTCGCAATATTTTTTGAAATTTGGGCTCTTTTACTAACATTAACACTTGCGATGACGCATCTTTTATGCTCATTTCTTGTCTTGAATGACTTATTCTGGGTTTTATTTTGTTTATTTGATGAAAATGAACAACAATAAACACCATGGAAACATTTTTGTTTGATTCGTGTCGAGTGAGATTTTCACCCAGAACCCAAAGGGGGGGGTATTGGCACTTTTCATGGAAAAATGAGAAAAATTAAAATTTCTAAAAATGAAATAAATGCCTTCTATACACCTCAAACATTCACTCTATAATGGAAGATTGTTGTTTTTCGCAATATTTTTTGAAATTTGGGCTCTTTTACTAACATTAACACTTGCGATGAGGCATCTTTTATGCTCATTTCTTGTCTTGAATGACTTATTCTGGGTTTTATTTTGTTTATTTGATGAAAATGAACAACAATAAACACCATGGAAACATTTTTGTTTGATTCGTGTCGAGTGAGATTTTCACCCAGAACCCAAAGGGGGTATTGGCACTTTTCATGGAAAAATGAGAAAAATTAAAATTTCTAAAAATGAAATAAATGCCTTCTATACATCTCAAACATTCACTCTATAATGGAAGATTGTTGTTTTTCGCAATATTTTTTGAAATTTGGGCTCTTTTACTAACATTAACACTTGCGATGACGCATCTTTTATGCTCATTTCTTGTCTTGAATGACTTATTCTGGGTTTTATTTTGTTTATTTGATGAAAATGAACAACAATAAACACCATGGAAACATTTTTGTTTGATTTGTGTCGAGTGAGAATTTCACCCAGAACCCAAAGGGGGGGGTATTGGCACTTTTCATGGAAAAATGAGAAAAATTAAAATTTCTAAAAATGAAATAAATGCCTTCTATACACCTCAAACATTCACTCTATAATAGAAGATTGTTGTTTTTCGCAATATTTTTTGAAATTTGGGCTCTTTTACTAACATTAACACTTGCGATGAGGCATTTTTATGCTCATTTCCTTTCTTGAATGACTTATTCTGGGTTTTATTTTGTTTATTTGATGAAAATGAACAACAATAAACACCATGGAAACATTTTTGTTTGATTTGTGTCGAGGGAGAATTTCACCTAGAACCGAAAGGGGGGGGTATTGGCACTTTTCATGGAAAAATGAGAAAAATTAAAATTTCTAAAAATGAAACAAATGCCTTCTATACACCTCAAACATTCACTCTATAATGGAAGATTGTTGTTTTTCGCAATATTTTTTGAAATTTGGGCTCTTTTACTAACATTAACACTTGCGATGAGGCATCTTTTATGCTCATTTCTTGTCTTGAATGACTTATTCTGGGTTTTATTTTGTTTATTTGATGAAAATGAACAACAATAAACACCATGGAAACATTTTTGTTTGATTCGTGTCGAGTGAGATTTTCACCCAGAACCCAAAGGGGGTATTGGCACTTTTCATGGAAAAATGAGAAAAATTAAAATTTCTAAAAATGAAATAAATGCCTTCTATACACCTCAAACATTCACTCTATAATGGAAGATTGTTGTTTTTCGCAATATTTTTTGAAATTTGGGCTCTTTTACTAACATTAACACTTGCGATGACGCATCTTTTATGCTCATTTCTTGTCTTGAATGACTTATTCTGGGTTTTATTTTGTTTATTTGATGAAAATGAACAACAATAAACACCATGGAAACATTTTTGTTTGATTTGTGTCGAGTGAGAATTTCACCCAGAACCCAAAGGGGGGGGTATTGGCACTTTTCATGGAAAAATGAGAAAAATTAAAATTTCTAAAAATGAAATAAATGCCTTCTATACACCTCAAACATTCACTCTATAATAGAAGATTGTTGTTTTTCGCAATATTTTTTGAAATTTGGGCTCTTTTACTAACATTAACACTTGCGATGAGGCATTTTTATGCTCATTTCCTTTCTTGAATGACTTATTCTGGGTTTTATTTTGTTTATTTGATGAAAATGAACAACAATAAACACCATGGAAACATTTTTGTTTGATTTGTGTCGAGGGAGAATTTCACCTAGAACCGAAAGGGGGGGGTATTGGCACTTTTCATGGAAAAATGAGAAAAATTAAAATTTCTAAAAATGAAACAAATGCCTTCTATACACCTCAAACATTCACTCTATAATGGAAGATTGTTGTTTTTCGCAATATTTTTTGAAATTTGGGCTCTTTTACTAACATTAACACTTGCGATGACGCATCTTTTATGCTCATTTCTTGTCTTTAATGATTAATTCTGGGTTTTATTTTGTTAATTTGATGAAAATGAACAAGAATAAACACCATGGAAACATTTTTGTTTGATTCGTGTCGAGTGAGATTTTCACCCAGAACCCAAAGGGTATTGGCACTTCTCATGGAAAAATGAGAAAAATTAAAATTTCTAAAAATGAAATAAATGCCTTCTATACACCTCAAACATTCACTCTATAATGGAAGATTGTTGTTTTTCGCAATATTTTTTGAAATTTGGGCTCTTTTACTAACATTAACACTTGCGATGACGCATCTTTTATGCTCATTTCTTGTCTTGAATGACTTATTCTGGGTTTTATTTTGTTTATTTGATGAAAATGAACAACAATAAACACCATGGAAACATTTTTGTTTGATTCGTGTCGAGTGAGATTTTCACCCAGAACCCAAAGGGGGGGGTATTGGCACTTTTCATGGAAAAATGAGAAAAATTAAAATTTCTAAAAATGAAATAAATGCCTTCTATACACCTCAAACATTCACTCTATAATGGAAGATTGTTGTTTTTCGCAATATTTTTTGAAATTTGGGCTCTTTTACTAACATTAACACTTGCGATGAGGCATCTTTTATGCTCATTTCTTGTCTTGAATGACTTATTCTGGGTTTTATTTTGTTTATTTGATGAAAATGAACAACAATAAACACCATGGAAACATTTTTGTTTGATTCGTGTCGAGTGAGATTTTCACCCAGAACCCAAAGGGGGTATTGGCACTTTTCATGGAAAAATGAGAAAAATTAAAATTTCTAAAAATGAAATAAATGCCTTCTATACATCTCAAACATTCACTCTATAATGGAAGATTGTTGTTTTTCGCAATATTTTTTGAAATTTGGGCTCTTTTACTAACATTAACACTTGCGATGACGCATCTTTTATGCTCATTTCTTGTCTTGAATGACTTATTCTGGGTTTTATTTTGTTTATTTGATGAAAATGAACAACAATAAACACCATGGAAACATTTTTGTTTGATTTGTGTCGAGTGAGAATTTCACCCAGAACCCAAAGGGGGGGGTATTGGCACTTTTCATGGAAAAATGAGAAAAATTAAAATTTCTAAAAATGAAATAAATGCCTTCTATACACCTCAAACATTCACTCTATAATAGAAGATTGTTGTTTTTCGCAATATTTTTTGAAATTTGGGCTCTTTTACTAACATTAACACTTGCGATGAGGCATTTTTATGCTCATTTCCTTTCTTGAATGACTTATTCTGGGTTTTATTTTGTTTATTTGATGAAAATGAACAACAATAAACACCATGGAAACATTTTTGTTTGATTTGTGTCGAGGGAGAATTTCACCTAGAACCGAAAGGGGGGGGTATTGGCACTTTTCATGGAAAAATGAGAAAAATTAAAATTTCTAAAAATGAAACAAATGCCTTCTATACACCTCAAACATTCACTCTATAATGGAAGATTGTTGTTTTTCGCAATATTTTTTGAAATTTGGGCTCTTTTACTAACATTAACACTTGCGATGACGCATCTTTTATGCTCATTTCTTGTCTTTAATGATTAATTCTGGGTTTTATTTTGTTAATTTGATGAAAATGAACAAGAATAAACACCATGGAAACATTTTTGTTTGATTCGTGTCGAGTGAGATTTTCACCCAGAACCCAAAGGGGGGGGTATTGGCACTTTTCATGGAAAAATGAGAAAAATTAAAATTTCTAAAAATGAAATAAATGCCTTCTATACACCTCAAACATTCACTCTATAATGGAAGATTGTTGTTTTTCGCAATATTTTTTGAAATTTGGGCTCTTTTACTAACATTAACACTTGCGATGACGCATCTTTTATGCTCATTTCTTGTCTTGAATGACTTATTCTGGGTTTTATTTTGTTTATTTGATGAAAATGAACAACAATAAACACCATGGAACATTTTCGTTTGATTTGTGTCGAGTGAGAATTTCACCTAGACCCAAAGGGGGGGGTATTGGCACTTTTCATGGAAAAATGAGAAAAATTAAAATTTCTAAAAATGAAACAAATGCCTTCTATACACCTCAAACATTCACTCTATAATGGAAGATTGTTGTTTTTCGCAATATTTTTTGAAATTTGGGCTCTTTTACTAACATTAACACTTGCGATGACGCATCTTTTATGCTCATTTCTTGTCTTGAATGACTTATTCTGGTTTTATTTTGTTTATTTGATGAAAATGAACAACAATAAACACCATGGAAACATTTTTGTTTGATTCGTGTCGAGTGAGATTTTCACCCAGAACCCAAAGGGTATTGGCACTTCTCATGGAAAAATGAGAAAAATTAAAATTTCTAAAAATGAAATAAATGCCTTCTATACACCTCAAACATTCACTCTATAATGGAAGATTGTTGTTTTTCGCAATATTTTTTGAAATTTGGGCTCTTTTACTAACATTAACACTTGCGATGACGCATCTTTTATGCTCATTTCTTGTCTTGAATGACTTATTATGGGTTTTATTTTGTTTATTTGATGAAAATGAACAACAATAAACACCATGGAAACATTTTTGTTTGATTGGTGTCGAGTGAGAATTTCACCTAGAACCCAAAGGGGGGGTATTGGCACTTTTCATGGAAAAATCAGAAAAATTAAAATTTCTAAAAATGAAACAAATGCCTTCTATACACCTCAAACATTCACTCTATAATGGAAGATTGTTGTTTTTCGCAATATTTTTTGAAATTTGGGCTCTTTTACTAACATTAACACTTGCGATGAGGCATCTTTTATGCTCATTTCTTGTCTTGAATGACTTATTCTGGGTTTTATTTTGTTTATTTGATGAAAATGAACAACAATAAACACCATGGAAACATTTTTGTTTGATTTGTGTCGAGGGAGAATTTCACCTAGAACCGAAAGGGGGGGGTATTGGCACTTTTCATGGAAAAATGAGAAAAATTAAAATTTCTAAACATGAAACAAATGCCTTCTATACACCTCAAACATTCACTCTATAATGGAAGATTGTTGTTTTTCGCAATATTTTTGAAATTTGGGCTCTTTTACTAACATTAACACTTGCGATGACGCATCTTTTATGCTCATTTCTTGTCTTTAATGATTAATTCTGGGTTTTATTTTGTTAATTTGATGAAAATGAACAAGAATAAACACCATGGAAACATTTTGTTTGATTCGTGTCGAGTGAGATTTTCACCCAGAACCCAAAGGGTATTGGCACTTCTCATGGAAAAATGAGAAAAATTAAAATTTCTAAAAATGAAATAAATGCCTTCTATACTATACACCTCAAACATTCACTCTATAATGGAAGATTGTTGTTTTTCGCAATATTTTTTGAAATTTGGGCTCTTTTACTAACATTAACACTTGCGATGACGCATCTTTTATGCTCATTTCTTGTCTTGAATGACTTATTCTGGGTTTTATTTTGTTTATTTGATGAAAATGAACAACAATAAACACCATGGAAACATTTTTGTTTGATTTGTGTCGAGTGAGAATTTCACCCAGAACCCAAAGGGGGGGTATTGGCACTTTTCATGGAAAAATGAGAAAAATTAAAATTTCTAAAATGAAATAAATGCTTCTATACACCTCAAACATTCACTCTATAATAGAAGATTGTTGTTTTTCGCAATATTTTTTGAAATTTGGGCTCTTTTACTAACATTAACACTTGCGATGAGGCATTTTTATGCTCATTTCCTTTCTTGAATGACTTATTCTGGGTTTTATTTTGTTTATTTGATGAAAATGAACAACAATAAACACCATGGAAACATTTTTGTTTGATTTGTGTCGAGGGAGAATTTCACCTAGAACGAAAGGGGGGGTATTGGCACTTTTCATGGAAAAATGAGAAAAATTAAAATTTCTAAAAATGAAACAAATGCCTTCTATACACCTCAAACATTCACTCTATAATGGAAGATTGTTGTTTTTCGCAATATTTTTGAAATTTGGGCTCTTTTACTAACATTAACACTTGCGATGACGCATCTTTTATGCTCATTTCTTGTCTTAATGATTAATTCTGGGTTTTATTTTGTTAATTTGATGAAATGAACAAGAATAAACACCATGGAAACATTTTTGTTTGATTCGTGTCGAGTGAGATTTTCACCCAGAACCCAAAGGGGGGGTATTGGCACTTTTCATGGAAAAATGAGAAAAATTAAAATTTCTAAAATGAATAAATGCCTTCTATACACCTCAAACATTCACTCTATAATGGAAGATTGTTGTTTTTCGCAATATTTTTTGAAATTTGGGCTCTTTTACTAACATTAACACTTGCGATGACGCATCTTTTATGCTCATTTCTTGTCTTGAATGACTTATTCTGGGTTTTATTTTGTTTATTTGATGAAAATGAACAACAATAAACACCATGGAAACATTTTCGTTTGATTTGTGTCGAGTGAGAATTTCACCTAGAACCCAAAGGGGGGGGTATTGGCACTTTTCATGGAAAAATGAGAAAAATTAAAATTTCTAAAAATGAAACAAATGCCTTCTATACACCTCAAACATTCACTCTATAATGGAAGATTGTTGTTTTTCGCAATATTTTTTGAAATTTGGGCTCTTTTACTAACATTAACACTTGCGATGACGCATCTTTTATGCTCATTTCTTGTCTTGAATGACTTATTCTGGGTTTTATTTTGTTTATTTGATGAAAATGAACAACAATAAACACCATGGAAACATTTTTGTTTGATTCGTGTCGAGTGAGATTTTCACCCAGAACCCAAAGGGTATTGGCACTTCTCATGGAAAAATGAGAAAAATTAAAATTTCTAAAATGAAATAAATGCCTTCTATACACCTCAAACATTCACTCTATATGGAAGATTGTTGTTTTTCGCAATATTTTTTGAAATTTGGGCTCTTTTACTAACATTAACACTTGCGATGACGCATCTTTTATGCTCATTTCTTGTCTTGAATGACTTATTATGGTTTTATTTTGTTTATTTGATGAAAATGAACAACAATAAACACCATGGAAACATTTTTGTTTGATTGGTGTCGAGTGAGAATTTCACTAGAACCCAAAGGGGGGGGTATTGGCACTTTTCATGGAAAAATCAGAAAAATTAAAATTTCTAAAAATGAAACAAATGCCTTCTATACACCTCAAACATTCACTCTATAATGAAGATTGTTGTTTTCGCAATATTTTTGAAATTTGGGCTCTTTTACTAACATTAACACTTGCGATGAGGCATCTTTTATGCTCATTTCTTGTCTTGAATGACTTATTCTGGTTTTATTTTGTTTATTTGATGAAAATGAACAACAATAAACACCATGGAAACATTTTGTTTGATTCGTGTCGAGTGAGATTTTCACCCAGAAC
>NW_027286288.1:0-31546 GCF_022747635.1 Hetaerina americana | reverse complement strand
GGGAGTGTTATATATTTATGTGTACTTATCCCATCTCTCAACAGGTGACTGCAACAAAAGGAGATCATGGATGTCAAGGATTAAGAAAGATGAAAGAAGACTTTTTGGTGGAAAAAAGAAGTTTGAAGATAGTTTAGGGCGCCTTTTTTAGCTAGGCACATAGTGGTGCAAAACGTTGCATACTGAGGGACCAAAAGGATACCAGTAGTGGGTATTAAGCGGCTTTGGTGAGGAGTTTATGTGAATATGTTTACTTATCCCACCTCTCCAGAGTTGACTTCAAGAAAAGAAGATAATGGATTTCAAGAAAGAAGAAAGAAAAGAGAAGACTTCTTGGTTGAGGAAAGTAGTGTAAAAATATCTTACGGCGCGTGTTTTAGTGAGGCGCTTATTTTTTAAGAACGTTTTGTAGGTTAGGCAAATAAGGAAACGCGCCGTGGGTTTTTACGTAGTTGTTGTGTGGAATGTTATATGTATATATGTACTAATCCAACCCCTCCAAAGGTGACTTACAGGAAAGTAGGTCATGAATGTGAAGAATGAAGAAAGAAAAGAAAAGGCTTCTTGGTTGAAGAAAGGAATGTGAAGAAAGCTAAGGAAGCGTGTTTTAGTTAGGCATCTACGGTGCAAAACGTTATGTAGTAAGGTCCCATAAGGAATCTGCCGTGGGTTTTACGTTGTTGTGGTGGATAGGGTTGTATGTATAAGTGTACTATTCCCCCTTTTCCACTGGTGACTTCAAGACAAGAAGATCATGGATATCAAGAATACGAGAAAGAAATCTGAAGGCTTCTTTGTTGAAGAAAGAAGTAAGAAGATAGCTAAGGTCAAGTGGCTAGGCTAGGCACTAAGCGATGCTAAACGTTGCGTAGTTAGGGTTCATAAGGCTACTCGCCGTGGGTTTATACGCAGTTTTGGTGGGGATTGTTTAATGTATTTTTTTACTAACCCTTTTTCTCCACAGGTGACTTCAAAAAAAGAGGACCATGGATGTAAAGATTAAAGAAAGAAAGAAAAAGACTTTTTGGTTAAAGAAAGAAGTGTAAAGATAGTATTCGGAGCGTGTTTTCGTTAGGTACTCAGTGGTGAAAAAAGGTACGTGGTTGGGTATAATATGGCAACACGCCGTGGGTTTTTACGCAGTTTTTGTTGGGATCAGTATATGTATATCTTTACTAATTCCCCGTCTCATCAAGCGACTTAAAGGAAATAGATTATGTATGTCAATAAAGAAGAAAGAAAAGAGAAGACCTAAAGGTTGAAATAAGAACTGTGAAGATAACTTAGGGCGCGTGTTTTAGTTAACCACTAAGCAGTGTAAAACATTGCGTAGTTTGGGCCCATAAGGCAAAGCGCCGTGGGTATATACGCGGTGTTGGTAGGGATTGTTATATATATATGTGTACTAATCCAACCTATCCACAGCTGACTTCAAAAAAAAGATCATGGATATCAAGAATGAAGAAAGAAAAAGATTTCTTGGTTGAAGAAAGAAGTGTGAAGATAGCTTAGGGCGCGTGTTTCAGTAAGGTACCTAGAGGTGCAAAACATTACGTAGTAAGGGCCCATAAGGAAAACCGCCGTAGGTATCTCCGTGGTTATGGTGGGGAGTGTTATGTGTTATGTTCACTAATCCTTCCTCTCTACAGCTGACTTTAACAGAAGAATATAAAGGATGTCAAGTATGAAGAACGATAAATGTATACTTTTTGGTTGAAATAAAAGTTAGAAGATAGCTTGGGGAAAGTGTTTTAGTTAGGCACCTAGTGGTGCAAAACGTTGCTAAGTTAGGGCCAATATGGTAACCCGCCGTGGGTTTTTAACCGGTTTTTTTGGTGAGGGTTTCATTGTTTTTCCGTACTATTACCTCCTCTCCGCAGGTGATTTCATGAAGAAAAGTTCATTGAAGTCAAGAATGGAAAAAAAAGAGATACTTTTTCTTTGAAGAAAGGAGTGTGAATTAAGCTTAGTGCGCGTGTTTAAGTTAGGCACTTAGCGGTGCAAAACGTGGCGCATTAAGGGCTCATAAGGCTACAAGTCGCGGGTTGTAACGCGGTTATGGTAAAGAGTGTTATATTGTTATGTCCCGGGTTAATTTCCCTGACGTGGTTCAATTCTCTCTCGCGTGGAGGTCTATTCGTGTGCTGCGCAATTCGCATATTGGAATTTTCCCACTGCTTACCTGTCACTCGGGTGCTTGCGTCGCCTCGAGGGAGGAGGGGGCAAGCATGCGAACGCAGCTCGCGAATATGACTAAATATGGGAATGAAGCGCAGTAAAATGCTGAATCCGGGGTGCGACCGGATGCCGCGATCAAATAAAAACCCCGCGGAACCTTCATTCCGGGTCTTTCGTCGAGGGGCCGTGTACGCGTCGGGAGGGGGAGCCGAGAGCCGTGGGAACGGAGACTCGCCGATTGACCCGGGGTTCGCCGCAGGACGAGATACTCGCGCCGAAGTCGCTCTTGTTTAAAAACAAACTCCTAGCGAAAGACCCCGTCTCTTTTATTTCACCGTACCAACTCGCCAATTGGACCACCTTCGTCGTCCGGAAATTCCTCAGCGTTAGTCAAGATCCTTTTCTGAGACGTCCCTTGTCGCGCTGTCCTCGAGGGGACACGACAACTTTGGTGGAGGCGCCGGGTACTGCATTATTTGTAAGACAACGCAGAAGAGGATCCGCAGAAGGACTCGGCCAAAGGCGTGGTCGTGGTACGGTAAGTATTCTTCCGTTCTTTTTTTCTCTTCTTCTTCTTCTTCTTTGTGCGGGATTGGACTAGAGAGGAATCGGCAGTAAGGCCGATCTTCCTAGCAAAGGGGGGTTAATTGATTAATGCATAATTGTTGATACATTGTTACGGAGTAGGCATCGGTGGCTACGCTGTCTTCTTTTTAATTTTTTTTATTGAATTAACTGTTCGCCTCTCCTGCCATTTCTCCGACTGAATCCTACAAAGTGGTCCCGACTTTGCCAGGATTACGGGAGGACCACGGTCTTGACCGGTTTAAGGTGTACAACTTACTCCTGGGCATTCGGCCCGAAATCCTTTTATCATATAGCGCTTTCTTTCGCGTGTATTAGCGTTAAGTATATCTGCCTTTTCTTGTTAGTTAGAATATTTTTTTTGGGGGGTTGCTTTCCGTGTGTTTATGAATAACGACCAGCGAAGGAGTCGCAGGATCCGAGGGGATTCGCCCGTATATTACGCGCTAGTCCGTCCGCGAAAGGGTGTGGCCCGTGAAGTCGCAGGGGAAACGGAACCGGGTGAGGCGCGTGCGATACTCACGGGAGGAGAGCAGGACGAGATCGGAAGTACCGCCGATAGAGTAATCCTCACGGAAGGTTCAGATACCGGCATGGCCGAGAGGGAAGACACATATGGGGGGAACCGCGAGGGAGATCGAGGGCACAGGGGTGCAATTTGACAACCCCGAAGTTCAGCGGGCACCCAGGGGAAGACGTAAATACATTTCTTTCCAAATTTAACAGAATTGCAGCCGCAAATGCGTGGGATGAAGAAACAAAGATCCGTTTGATACCATGCTTTTTAACGGAGACTGCGGGTAGATGGCTTAATGCGTTAGCGGGTTACGACCCGGAGAACGGCACCCTCGAGGGGGATTGGCAAGGATTTTGCCGGTCCATTAGAATTGCGTTCAGAGGGGTGTGGGCCGCGGAATTGAAAGAATGTGAGTTGAGGGAAAGGAAGCAGGGTCCTAATGAGCCAATCGACGACTACTTCTATGACGTGAGAGCCTTGTGTAGGGAGGTTGACCCTGAAATGGCCGACCGGGAAGTCGTTCGGCACTTGATAAAGGGGCTCCGACCCGCATTGGTGCGCGTGGTCGTCCCGGCAAGACCAGAAACGCCTACGCAGGTGCTCGGATGCCTAAAAGCGTACGAGGAAGCCGACTTAATTGCACAAGTAAATACAAGAACGCCGGCCCACCAACCCGGGAGGAGGATGACACAAGGGGAAAGAAAAGAGGGGTCCGAGAGCGTTCGGCAGTTGGAAAGGGAGATCCGCGAGCTCAAACGGGTGATCGAGAGGGAAAGAATCGGCCCGAGGGAGGATAGGCGGGGTGCGGATGACAAATGGCTGCCCGCGTCGAGAGGTAGGCGAGACGCACCACGATGGCAAGAGGGCCCTAGACGGGTCGGGGGACCCAGTCGTACTAACGACGGAAGACCCATATGCTACCGCTGTAGGGCAGTGGGCCATGTCGCAGCGGTTTGCCCGACGGCCGATAGCGGAGGAACGAGGTGTTACCAATGTCTGGGGATGGGTCACAGAGCGGCCGAATGCCCATCACGCAGGAGGGACCATCCTCGGGACTACCAGGCAAAAAACGAGCGTCCGCAGGCCAAGTAGGGGGTACGCCTGTCGGAAGCATTGGAGAAAGATCCCTCCTAACGATCGAAGGCGCGATTAATGGACGTGAGTACCCGATCATATTGGACACAGGAGCCGTGATTAGTGTTATAAGTAGCGAAATTATCGACCCCCAATGTGTGAAACCAAGACGACTACGTATACGTTTGGCGAATGGAAACCCCGGAGAAACACTGGGAGAAGCGGAATTATGCGTGCAAATCGGAGGAATGTGTTTTAGGGAGAATGCGGCAGTTATGGATGGGTTAGTTGGACCCCTTTTGCTTGGCCATAACTTTTTGAAACGTCATAAAGCAATAATAAATTATGATAAGTGTGATGTCACCCTCAAGGGTGCCCTCGGCGAGACAGTGGTGCAAATGATGGGATCTGAAGTTCGTGGCGAAGAAGCCCGATGTTGGGTAGCGCAAGACTTGTGGGGGGGTGACCTCATGGCCCGAGGCCTTCCCGAGCTGCCAGGGGTGAGTCACCAAAAGTGGTCACTGAAGGGTGACGTCACGGTGCCACCCGGGGACGGGGTTGATTGTAGGTTGGATGGACCGAGGCCGTCAGGCGGAGGACGAATAGTTCCGGCCAGACGCTTAACCGATGAGGGTCTGAGCCTGGGGGTCGTCCGCCCTGAGGGGGAATATATGATCGCCACCCTTTTCAACCATCGAAGGGTGCCAAGAGGGTTGCTCGCGGGGACCACGGTAGGCGAATGGCCGCCCAGGGACGCATGCAAGTCAAGGGATGAAGGGGAGGGAACCCTGTCGGCTAGTTATGTTCGCTATGAGGACGAATGGACCGAAAGCACAAACGTGAATCAGGAATTAGACAGTGAGTCTAGGAGAAGCGTGAATGATCTGATCGCGGAATATCGGGATATTTTCGCGTGGACGCCGGCCCAAATGGGGAGGACCAGCTTAGTCGAACATTCGATCGAATTAACCAGCGACAAGCCCATACACCTGCCCCCGTATCGAGTGTCACACGCAGAAAAGGAGATAATTAGAAAACAGGTGGATGAAATGCTTGAATTGGGCGTGATACGACCCTCAACATCGCCTTGGTCAGCACCGGTCGTCCTGGTAAAGAAACAGGATGGCGGGGTACGCTTTTGTGTAGATTACCGAAAATTGAATACGGTTACGAGGAAGGACGTATACCCACTACCTGTGATCGATGACTTGTTAAGTCATTTGGGTAACGCGAGGTACTTCACGAGTCTAGACCTACTTAGTGGATATTGTCAGATTCCGATTAGAGAGGGAGATAAGGATAAGACGGCTTTTGCAACACCCGATGGGCTGTATGAATTCAATGTGTTACCATTCGGGCTAACCTGTGCACCGGCCAGTCGTCAGCATCTCGTCGACACCGTACTGTCGGGGTTGAAGTGGAAGAAGGCGTTAGTATACCTAGATGACATTTTAGTGGAGGGCGAAACGTTTGAGGAAATAATTGGTAACCTTAGGGAGGTTTTCGATAGGTTACGTGCGGCAGGACTTACTCTAAAGCCTTCTAAGTGTCACTTTGGCATGACGGAGCTTGGAGTTTTAGGCCACATCGTAAGCAGCGACGGGATCGCTCCGGATCCTAGTAAAATAAGAGGTGTTAAAAATTTTCCGCGACCTAAAAAAGTCAAAGACGTAAAGAGCTTCCTTGGCCTTGCAAACTATTATCGTAAGTTTATCAAGGACTTCTCTAGAATTGCGAAACCTCTGCACACACTCACTAAAAAGGATGTTAAATTTGATTGGGACGAAGATACACAAAAGGCCTTTGAAAACCTAAAGGATGCTTTGATCTCGGCACCAGTTTTAACCCATTTCGACCCTAAAGCACCAACTGAGATAAGAGCTGATGCCTGTGGCTATGGAGTAGGGGCCATTCTCCTCCAAGGGGAAAAATCACAATTACGCCCTGTCGCCTACGCCTCGCGAACATTATCTAAGGCGGAACAAAATTACTTTATAACAGAAAAGGAGTGTCTCGCTGTTGTGTGGGCGTTCAATCATTTTAGGCCGTATATCTGGGGGAAAAAAGTAACCGTAGTAACTGATCATCATAGCCTATGCTGGTTGAAAACTGTAAAGGACCCCACAGGCAGATTGGCCCGGTGGAGTCTACGGTTAATGGATTACGATTATGAGGTTCGACACAAGTCTGGTCGTTTACATAGCGATGCAGATTGCCTTTCAAGGTACCCTACATCCGATCCCACGCCTGAAGAAGTAAACGAAGTAGAGGAGATACCGCTGCTAGCGATAGCTAGCGGGGAAGTCGCGACTGCGCAAAAGGACGATCCTGACTTGCAACCCATTTTAAGGGCTCTTGAGACTCCCGAGGTGGAAGACGGGCGTATTGCGAAGCAAGTTGCGAACTACCTAATTAAAGACGGGTTACTTCTACGGAAGAATGCGGGCGTGAGGGGAAATCAGTACCTTACGGTGATCCCAAAATCCTTGCAAAGGGAAATAATGTATTCACACCATGACGATCCTTTGTCAGGTCACCTAGGATTCAGTCGAACGTATGATAAGATCAAAATCCGTTATTATTGGGTGGGAATGAAGTCCGACATCCTCAAGTATGTGAGGGGGTGCCCAGACTGCCAATCGCGAAAGGGGCCGAATCAGAAGGCTGGCGGTTTTCTACAGGCGATTCAGGCCGGAAGGCCATTCGAGAAGATCGGCGTAGATTTACTAGGGCCGTTCCGTCGAAGTAGAAACGGAAAGGTGATGATAGTAGTGGCCACAGACTATGGGACGCGATGAGCAGAGACGAAGGCCCTTCCGAATGGAACAGCGGAACCGGTCGCCAAATTTCTGTTAGAAAATATAATTTGCCGGCACGGGGCACCGAAGGCGATCCTGACGATAGGGGTAAGGTTTTTCAATCAGATATGGTAAGGACCTTGCTGAAGAGTATGGGTATCATTAGTAGTTTCACGACCGCGTACAGACCTCAGACCAATGGGCTTACCGAGCGTCTTAATAAGACCCTCGCGGAGATGTTAAGTGCCTTCACAGGCGATCAGCAAAAGGACTGGGACGAGTTTTTACCCCAGGTAACGTTTGCATACAACACAACGAAACAAGGGACCCTAGGAGAGACGCCCTACTTCTTGGTACACGGAAGAGAAGCGAAACTACCGTCAGAAGTAATGGTTACTTCGGAAGACGAGGGGGCCTGGAGTAAGGAGAGAGAGAGGTTAGACGAGGCGCGGAGAATCGCGCTAGAGAGACTAGAGAGGAGGCAGAGGAAGGAAGCTAAGCGTTATGATGAGTCACGGAGGGATGTGACCTTCCAACCAGGGGATCTGGTGAGATTGTATACGCCGACGAGGAAAGTCGGGAAAAGTGCTAAGCTGTTACCACAATTTCACGGGCCGTACAAAGTCATTAAGCAGGTAGGACCGGTAAACTATGAGATAGAGAAGGGGAAAGGGAAAATTGATGTGGTGCATGTCGCTCGCATGAGCAAATATTATCAAAGGTCTGATGAATAAAGGTTGTGCTTGTATTAATGTGTCTCTTTTATTACAGAGAAAAAAACGGCTGGGGGGAAAGGAAATTAAGGATTAATGGCAATGATACCCGACCAATCTGGGAGGACCTGTTGCGTCCATTTCTGTAATGCTCGGACATTAATTGGAATTTTAATTTTATGTACAGTCTTAGTGAATGTTCACGTGACGGAGCCGAAAGGGATCCCTAAGAGAATTAGTGCGGGGGCTTACTGGAACCCCTTAAAGGTTTTGGCCTATGAGGCGTCCGTTCCACGACTTTTTAAAACAAAGTGGGCTGGACCGGAGATTAAATTCTCGCGGACGGGGATCTCTTGCAACACCGCAACCGCAGGCGGCGGAGGGGTTGACGAATTATGCGAAACAATCAGTGCTTTGGATGACGCGACGGCAAATTTGGATAGTGCCGTGCGCAGTATGAATAATTCCTGGATTACTCTTGAACCCAGACGTGGGAGAGGGAAACGTGGGATCAATTTTTTGGGTAATGCCCTGTCTTGGTGTTGCAGCGTAGCCACCGAAAATGACTTGAAAATGGTGGAAGACTCGAATGCGAAATTAGAGTTGAAAATACATGAGCTGGGGGTGGCGTTTAAAGGGGAGCACGTGTACGTAGAGGAAGCCCGGGAGGAGCTGAACCGCTACGCGGAAGAAACGACGAAAACAGTGAGGAACATAAATGCCCACCTGCAAAGGGCAGTAGAGGGATATCAGCGAAGATTGACAGCGGGTATGGGAGCTATTTCAAATGTCTCGGCAAACCTCTTTAGGATTACACATGTGATTTATAAAAATTTGCACAGTCAGCGGACGTTGCTCGCTCTTTTGAGGGAGCAGGAGGCCATTAATTTATGCAGAAACAATTTATTTCCTGTCTCTATAATACCGCTCAACTACCTTAAGAAAGAAATTGTTTGGACTCGGAGAGTTTTAGCAGGTGCCGGTTACGAATTAGCCGAGGCTGACGCTGCTGAACTAGCGTCGTTAAAAATCTCTGACTGCTCATTCGCGAGGGGCGAAATTCTAGTTAAAATTAAGTTGCCGATCATCAAATTGGGTGCAAAATGGGAGCTGTTCGAAATTATCTCAATTCCCTTCGCTTGGAGGAAGGAAACGTGTGCAATTATGCAAGGCATCATGTACGCAGCCGTTGACCGTGATCGATTACGCGTCATCAACGGCCCCGCGTTGCACGATTGCCGACCTCACCAGGACAAACTGTGTTTCTTACCCCGAATGAGAGCGGACGGTGTCAATGGACCGCGATGTGTCGCTCAGATGTTCAAAGGGGCAACAGCCGAACAACTTAACGAAGCGTGTACTATCAAGTGCCAACCGAGCACAGGCACCATAGTAGGGGAAGTTGGATTCGAAAAGTACATTATTGCTCACCCGCCACCCCAAATTCAAATTAAATGCGTGAATCAAAACTATAATATAAATTCTACTTTGGAGGGACCAGGGGCTCTCGAACTAAAGGTTCCGTGTGAATGTGAGGCCAAAATTTCAGACGACATTCACGTCTCGGCTATCTTCCCGTGTCAAACACGAAACGACACCGAATTTAACCCTACCCATTTAGTCCCATCCATTTGGACCACTCTTAAAACAGTCATGGTAGATCCACGGAGGCCGAGATCAATTCCAGAATTCGCACACTTTAACAACTTCCTTAATAGAAATTGGACATTGAAGCTACCTCATTTAAATTTGACGAGACCGGATTGGTCAGTAGAATTTGCGGACGCAACAGAAACCTCCTCAGATGCGTGGGGAACAGCCTTGGGAGGAATTGGACTGACCTGGTGTATTTTACTCACTTTGGCATGTGTATACCTTCTATATAAAGTCCAAAACCTGGAGAAGCATATGGTCTACCTGGTAAAGACGGAAAACGGTACGGAGTTGTTCACCGTGAGGAGCACGAGGAACGTGGGAAAGGTGAGTGTTGTGAAGATAATTTGATTCTGTTTTTCCCCTCCAGGTGGAAAAAACATCTTTGTTATGTTTTTAACTGCAAGAACGGGGGGCAGAAAAAGAGGAGCCAAGAAAGGGTTCACACTATACGGACGGGGAATCCCGTATAGAGAGAGAGTCCTCGGATGGGACAGTTAAAAGAAAGGGTTCGCACTATACGGACGGGGAATCCCGTATAGAGAGAGAGTCCTCGGATAGGACAGTTGAAAGAAAGGGTTCACACTATACGGATGGGGAATCCCGTATAGAGAGAGAGTCCTCGGATAGGACAGTTAAAAGAAAGGGTTCGCACTATACGGACGGAAAATCCCGTATAGAGAGAGAGTCCTCGGATGGGACAGTAAAAAGAAAGGGTTCGCACTATACGGACGGGGAATCCCGTATAGAAAGACAGTCCTCGGATGGGACAGTTATTCTGTTTTTTCTCCTCAAGGTGGTAAAAACATCTTTGTTATGTTTTTAACTGCAAGAAGGGGGGGCAGAAAAAGAGGAGCCAAGAAAGGGTTCACACTATACGGACGGGGAATCCCGTATAGAGAGACAGTCCTCGGATGGGACAGTTAAAAGAAATACTTGCAGGGGTGTCTGAAGGAAGCACATGGGGACAGCGAGAGAAGAGGGGCCGGCAAGGGGCCTCACCCCATGCGGATGGAGAATCCCGCATGGAAGGACAGTCCCAGGGTGGGACAGTCGAAAGGGAAGTTACCGGGGTAACCGGGGAAAGTAAATGGGGACCTAGAAAGGGGTCTTGCCATTGAGAGCTTAAGCAAACTTGAATAGGGGTCATTGACCACTCGGCCGAAGGAGGAGACGCTCGAAAAATCAGCTGATAGACCCCGAGACACCTCCCGTTCGGAAGAAAGGGAGGGGGGCTGTGAGGAATGTTGCCTCGCGAATTGGGATCCCAAGAGAAAAAAAAAGAACCCGTTGTAAGAGAATTATTAGTGCACTTAAGTGACTGGTTAACCATGGTAGTATATGCAAATAAGTATTAGCGACGTAAGCATAAGACCTAGGTTTAAAGGGGGAAACGAATGAGCAATCCGGGAGGATTGCATATGAACCTTTGTTATGTTTAGTTAATGTAATGTAGTAGAGAATAGTCATAGGTTATTGGTGATGAATCCCATTGATTGCCTGTGGAGGAGGATGGAATGGGTGGACTGATCAACCATCTCTTCCCCTTTTTCTCAGGGTCAACCAAGGGGAGTCGAAGTCGAAACGTAAGTCACCTCGGAGAAGAATGAAGTGGATTAAATGTCACATTTGTCTATTGGGAATGCTGGTTTGGGTCGCTTATGGGATGAAGCACCTGGGGGAAGTGCCAGTAGATATTACGGCGGGAGCCTTGTTTAGAACTTTACCTGATGTAACGGTTTACGAGACGTCATACCCTCTTGTTTGGAAAATACCTTTTAACCCAAGGAGAGAGCTGGAAAATTTCGGATTGTATGCATCCAATGCGCAAGGGAGAGTCACCCAGGAATTTGTGAGGCCATACATGCGTCTCTGGCCCTGGCCTTCAATAACTGGAATCCAAGGTATTGGGCTGATCCATTGACGGAGGCACCGCTGACATCGGATGGAGGGGCGTTTTCATCCTCTTTCATCCTCCCGATGTGACGGCACGCGGAGCGAGTCGTCATATCGGAGGCAGAGGCTGAGGAAGTCGAGGAGAGGATGGACAACCTTGGCGACTTACTCACACTGCCCGCACAGAGCATGGCGATCCCAGAGCATGGAGCGATACCTGGAGGATCTGGCTGGGGTGTCTTGGCCTACCTCCAATCCGTCATCGCTTCGCAGACGGGGGTCCTCAGGGCTTGCCAGGCACGGAGACTCTCCCCGGAGCTCATCAACCTTCCGACCCTCAAGGAGCGGCTACAGGCGGTTCGACGGACCATCGGGACGACGGACTATGACTTGGCTATTAGGCACTTCTCCAGGTATTACATTTTACCCTTGTTGGACTGTTTGTTATCTCCAACACACCTCTACCTTATCCTACTGGTCCCGCTACACAAAAAAATGCATTCCGTGACTCTACGAACCTTCCTACCCATACCTTTTGCCCGAGGAGAAGATACCTGCCTAATGAAAATGAACCCCCTGCATCTGGCTGTCATACACACCAGAGGGGGTATGAGTCTCAAAGTCCTCGCATGCAACATCTACACCGACGAGCTATGCATGCTGGCGGACCCGCTTGGAGACACGCTGGGGACCATCAAGTGTGCCGAGGCAATGGTCAAGGGGGCCACGGCTAAGGAGATGACGGCGTCCTGCCCAATAGCGTGTGGGAGATCGCCTGATAGCATCGTTACGAAGATCAGTAGTGAAGTGTATGTGATAACCCACCCCCCAAGGAATTCGACAATCTTCTGTGGTGATAGAATTAACGCAACTCTGGAAGAAAATTTTAAAATCGGTGCATACAAGCTCACTATTCCATGCGCGTGCAGACTGAAATTGGGGACTTCTACTTTTTCGTCACAATACCCTTGTGAATCAAAAGATGCAAAAGGTAAAGTACATCGAGTTATGCCAGCTGCTTGGGCTCCCATAACTTCTTTGAAATTACCACCGTATGACGACCGCAATTTTGCCGTCTGTACCAATTTGACCGAATGCTTGCATGTAGCACGTATGACGGCTCCTACTATGACGAATATAAATCAGGCTACCTTTCTTTATTTAACATGTACAGGCATCATTGCTCTGTTTTCGTCTTTGATAATATTTTCGTATTGCCTGTATCAGTGTGTTTGGTGTATAAAGGACAGTTACTTCCAGACAGTTGAACGCCCCTGGAAGCGTACGCGCCAGGAAAGTACTCAGTTGCAGGTCGGGGACTGTGGCCCGACAGTGCACTTTCGAAAACCACCCGAGACTAAGGCACCCATCCCACCACCTAATTCCCTAATCCCCAAAGTGGCATTACCCACTCTGTATGAAAACGTTGACGGTAGTGACGGCCTTGTTGAAGATCAATATTTGGCGATGCAACCAATAGGCATAAGGAGAGACACATAATGGTATTTTCAGATGATTTTTACTAGTGTTTTTGAGGGTTAATGGCATTTTCAGTAGGTGAAGGACACGTATAAGATTCAAGTGAACTCTGTAGTTTCAGCATTTTGTATCGATGTGTTTTTACTGTTTGGTGTGTTACTGTTTCCTAGACTAAGAGTGCTTCTATATTTCATTTGTTCTTGGTTTTGTTACAGATGAACTTAGGCCTTATTGTATTTGTGATGAAAATTGTATTTGAACCTTATTGTATTTGTGATGAAATTTGAAATTGGTATTTGAACCTTATTGTATTTGTGATGAACATTGTATTCTCCGGCAAAAGCGGCGAACTCGTGTCTTCGGCTAGAGATGAGAGAAGCTTCAACGGATACCTCTCAAGGCTTCGTCCGGAGGCCGAAGTTTTGAGGGGGGGTAATGTTATGTCCCGAGTAAATTTCCCCGACGTGGCTCAATTCTCTTTTGCGTGGAGGTCTATTCGTGTGCTGCGCAATTCGCATATTGAAATTTTCCCACTGCTTACCTGTCACTCGGGTGCTTGCGTCGCCTCGAGGGAGGAGGGGGCAAGCATGCGAACGCAGCTCGCGAATATGACTAAATATGGGAATAAAGCGCAGTAAAATGCTGAATCCGGGGCGCGACCGGATGCCGCGATCAAATAAAAACCCCGCGGAACCTTCATTCCGGGTCTTTCGTCGAGGGGCCGTGTACGCGTCGGGAGGGGGAGCCGAGAGCCGTGGGAGCGGAGACTCGCCGATTGACCCGGGGTTCGCCGCAGGACGAGATACTCGCGCCGGAGTCGCTCTTGTTTAAATACAAACTCCTAGCGAAAGACCCCGTCTCTTTAATTTCACCGTACCAACTCGCCAATTGGACCACCTTCGTCGTCCGCGAATTCCTCAGCGTTAGTCAAGATCCTTTTCTGAGACGTCCCTTGTCGCGCTGTCCTCGAGGGGACACGACAATATATATATGTGATTAAATCCCCACTCGCCACAGGTGACTTCCGCAAAAGAAGATCATTGATGACAAGAATGAGGAAAGAAAAAGAAGATTTCTTGATTGAAAAAATAAGTGTGAATATATATTAAGGCACGAGTTTTAAATTCAAATTTAGCGGTGCAATACATTACGTAGTCAGGACTAATAGGGAAACCCACTGTGGGTATCTGCGTGGTTTTGGTGGGAAGTATTATATTCATATTTGCACTAATCTTTCCTCTCATAAGCTGATATAAACAAAAGAAGATCATGGATGTTAAGGATGAAGAAAAAAACAGTGGACTTCTTTAACTTATAACTAGGCACCTAATGGTGCAAATCGTTGATAAGTTAATGCAAATAAGGCAAACCGCGAATGATTTTTAAGCAGTATTTTGTGGGAGTGTTATATGTTTATGTTTACTTATCCCATCTCTTAACAGGTGACTGCAACAAATTCCCCATTTTCCACTGGTTACTTCAAGAAAAGAAGATCATGAATATCAAGAATGGAGAAAGAAAAGAGAAGGCTTCTTTGTTGAAGAAAGAAGTGAGAAGATAGCTAAGGTCACGTGGTTAGGCTAGGCACTTAGTGGTGCAAAACGTTGCGCAGTAAGGGCTCATAAGGCTACAAGTTGCGGGTTTTAACGCGGTTATGGTAAAGAGTGTTATATATATATATATATATATATATATATATATATATATATATATATATATATATATATATATATATATATGTATATATATATATATATATATATATATATATATATATATGATTAAATCCCCACTCGCCACAGGTGATGACAAGAGTGAGGAAAGAAAAAGAAGATTTCTTGATTGAAAAAAGAAGTGTGAATATATATTAAGGCGCGTGTTTTAAATTGAAATTTAGCGGTGCAAAACATTACGTAATCAGGGCCAATACGGAAACCCACCGTGGGTATCTGCGTGGATTTGGTGGGAAGTATTATATTCATATTTGCACTAATCTTTCCTCTCTTAAGCTGACTTAAACAAAAGATGATCATGGATGTTAAGGATGAAGAAAAATAACAGTGAACTTCTTGGTTGAAAAAAGATGTGTGAAGATAGCTTAGGGCGCGTTATTAAATAGGCACCAGGTGATGCAAATCGTTGAATAGTTAATGCAAATAAGGCAAACCGCCAATGATTTTTACGCAGTTTTTTTGGGAAGTGTTTTATATTTTTGTGAACTTATAGCATCTCTCAACAGGTGACTGCAACAAAAGGAGATCATGGATGTCAAGGATTAAGAAAGATAAGAGAAGACTTTTTGGTGAAAAATAATGTTTGAAGATAGTTTAGGGTACGTTTTTTTAGCTAGGCACATAGTGGTGCAAAACCCTGCATATTGAGGGCCCTAAAGAAGACCCGCAGTGGGTTTTACGCGGTTTTGGTGAGGAGTTTATATGTATATGTTTACTTTTCCCACCACTCTTAAGTTGACTTCAAGAAAAGAAGATAATGGATTTCAAGAAAGAAGAAAGAAAAGAGAAGATTTCTTGGTTGAAGAAAGTAGTGTAAAAATAGCTTACGGCGCGTGTTTTAATTGGGCGCCTATTGTTAAAGAACGTTTCGTAGGTTAGGCAAATAAGGCAACGCGCCGTGGGATTTACGTAGTTTTTGTGTGGAATGTTATATGTTTATCAGTACTAATCCAACCGCCCCGCAGGTGACTTACAGGAATTAAGGTCGTGTATGTCAAGAATGAAGAAATAAAAGTCAAGGATTAAGAAAGATAAGAGAAGACTTTTTGGTGGAAAAAAATGTTTGAAGATAGTTTAGGTTACGTTTTTTTAGCTAGGCACATAGTGGTGCAAAACGTTGCATATTAAGGGCCCAAAAGGAGACCCGCCGTGGGTTTTACGCGGTTTGGTTGAGGAGTTTATAAGTATATGTTTACTTATCCAACCTTTACAGAGATGACTACAAGAAAGGAAGATAATGGATTTCAAGAAAGAAGAAAGAAAAGAGAAGACTTCTTGGTTGATGAAAGTAGTGTAAAGATAGCTTACGGCGCGTGTTTTAGTTAGGCGCCTATTGTGAAAGAACGTTTCGTAGGTTTAGCAAATAAGGCAACACGCCGTGAATTTTTACGTAGTTTTTGTGTGGAATGTTATATGTATATCAGGGCTAATCCAACCTCCCCGAAGGTGACTTACAGGAAAGTAGGTCATGAATGTCAAGACTGTAGAATGAAAATAAGAGACCTCTTTCTAGAAGAAAGAAATGTAAGATAGCTTAGGGCGCGTGTTTTAGTTAGGCACTGTGCGGTGCAAAGCGTTGCGAAGTTAGGCCACTAAGAATGTAAGTAATGGGTTTTTAAAGGTTTTTGTTGGGAGTGTTATATGTTTATGTGAACTTATCCCACCTCCCCACAGGTGACTTCAAGAAAATAGATTATGGGTGTGTAGAATAAAGAAAGAGAGGAAAAGACTTCTTGGTTGAAGAAAGGAAAGTGAAGAATGCTTAGGGGTGTGTTTTAGTTAGACACCTAACGGTGCAAAACGTTACGTAGTAAGGGCTCATAAGGAATCTGCCGTGGGTTTTACGTTGTTGTGGTGGAGAGGCTTGTATGTATATGTGTATTATTCCCCCTTCTCCACTGGTAACTTCAAGAAAAGAAGATCGTGGATATCATGAATGGAGAAAGAATAGAGAAGGCTTCTTTGTTGAAGAAAGAGGTAAGAAGATAGCTAAGGTCAAGTTGTTAGGCTAGGCACTAAGCGGTGCTAATCGTTGCGTAGTTAGGGTTCATAAGGCTACTCGCCGTTGGTGTATACGCGGTTTTGGTGGGGAGTTCTTAATGTATGTTTGTGGTAACCCCTTTTCTTCACAGGTGACTTCAAATAAAGAAGATCATGGATTTAAAGAATAAAGGAAGAAAGGAAAATACTTTTTGATTAAAAAAAGAAGTGGGAAGATAACTTTCGTAGCGTGTTTCGTTAGGCACTCAGTGGTTAAAAAGATACGTAGTTGGGGCAAATATGGACCCCCCGTGGGATTTTACTCGGTATTGTTGGGATCATTATATGTTTATCAATACCAATTCCCCGTCTCATCAGGTGACTTAAAGGAAATAGATTATGTATGTCAAAAATGAAGAAAGAAAAGAGAAAACCTAAAGGTTGAAGTAAGAAATTTGAAGATACCTTAGGGCGCGTGTTTTTGTTAGCCACTAAGCTGTGCAAAAAGTTACGTAGTTTAGCCCCTAAGGCAACATGCCGTGGGTATTTACGCGGTTTTGGTAGGGAATGTTATATGTTTATGTTTACTAATCCAACCTATCCACAGCTGACTTCAAGAAAAGAAGATCATTGATGTCAAAATGGTAAAAGAAAAGAGAATTTTTCTTTGCTAAAGAAAGAAGTGTGAAGAAAGCTAAAGGCGCAATTTTCAGTTCAATACTTAGCGGTGCAAAACGTTCTGTAGTTACGGCCCATAATGACAAGCCTTGGGTTTTTACGCGATTATGGTAGGGAGTGTTATATGAATATGTGTTCTAATCCGCACTCTCCACAGGTGTCTTCCAGAAAAGAAGATTATGGATATCAAGAATAAAGAAGAAAAAAGATTTCTTGGTTGAATAAAGAAGTGTGAAGATAGTTTGGGGCGCGTCTATCAGTAAGGCACTTAGTGGTGCAAAACATTACGTATTAAGGGCCCATAAGGAAAACCGCCGTGGGTATCTCCGTGGTTATGGTGGGGAGTGTTATGTGTTATGTTCACTAATCCTTCTTCTCTACAATTGACTTTAACAGAAGAATATTAAGGATGTCAAGTATTAAGAAGAAAATGCATACTTCTTGGTTGAAATAAAAGTGTGAAGATAGCTTAGGGAGAGTGTATTAGTTAGGCACCTAGTGGTGCAAACGTTGCGTAGTTTAGGCCAATATGGTTACTCGCCCTGTGTTTTTACAGGGTTTTTGTAAGGAGTTTTATATGTATATCTGTACTAATTCCCCCTCCTGGGCAGGTGAACTCAATTAAAGAAGATCATGGATGTCAAGACAGAGGAAATTAAGATATGACATCTTGGTTGTAGAAATAAGTGTAAAGATAGCTTAAGGTACGTGTTTTAGTTAGAAACATAGCGGTGCAAAACGGTAAATGGGGACGGCCAGTAAGGCCATCCGCCGTGGGTATCTCTGTAGTTTTCGTGGATAGTGTCATTTGTATATAATCACTATTCCCCCGTCTCAACAGTTGACTTCAACAAAAGAAGACTTTTTTGTTGAAGAAAGAATTTAGAAGATAGCTAAGGTCAAGTGGTAAGGCTAGACACTAAGCGGTGCTAAACGTTGCGTAGTTAGAGTTCATAAGGCTACTCGCCGTGGGTATATACGCAGTTTTGGTTGGGAAGGTTTAATGTATGTTTGTACTAAACCCTTCTCTCCACAGGTGACATTAAAAAAAGAAGATCATGGATCTAGAGAATAAAGAAAGAAAGGAAAATACTTTTTGGGTAAAGAAAGAGTGTGAAGATAGCTTTCGGAGTGTGTTTTCGTTTGGCACTCAGTGGTAAAAAAAGATGCGAAGTTGGGTATAATGTGGTAACCAGCCGTGTGTTTTTACGCGGTTTTTGTTGGGATGATTATATAAATATCTGTACTAATTTACCATCTAATCAGACGTCTTAAATGAAATAGGTTATATATGTCAATAATGAAAAAAAAAAGAGAAGACTTGAAGGTTGAAGTAAGAACTGTGAAGATACATTAGGGCGCGTGTTTTAGTAAGCCACTAAGCAGTGAAAACGTTGCGTAGTTTGGGCCCATAAGGGAAACCGCCGTGTGTATATACGCGGTTTTGGTAGGGAATGTTATATGTATATGTGTACTAATCCAACCTATCCACAGCTGACTTGACATCTAGGTTGTAGAAAGAAGTGTAAAGATAGCTTAAAGTACGTGTTTTAGTTAGCAACATAGCGGTGCAAAACGGTACATGGTGATGGCTAGTAAGGCCATCTGCCGTGGGTATCTCTGTGGTTTTCGTGGATAGTGTCATATGTATATATACACTATTCCCCCGTCTCAACAGGTAACTTCAACAAAAGAAGACCATGGATGTCAAGGATAAAGAAAGGTAAGAGAAAACTCCTTGGGTGAAAAAAGAAATGTCAAGATATTTTAGGGCATATTTTTTTAGCTAGGTACCTAGTCGTTCAAAACGTTGCGTAGTTAGGGCCAATGAGGCAAACAGCCGTTGGTTTTAACGATTTTTTGTAAAGAATTGATTAATGTTTATGTGTAATTATTCCCTCTCTCAACAGGTGACTGCAACAAAAGAAGATCATTGATAACAAGGATAAAGAAAGATAAGAAAAGACTTCTTGGTTGAAAAAAGATGTGTGAAGATAGCTTAGGGCGTCTTTTTTTGCAAACCACCTAGTGGTGCAAAAAGTTGCGTAGTTAGGTCCAATATGGTAACCCGCCGTGGGTTTTTACGCGGTATTTTTGGGGAGGGATTTTTGTATATCTGTACTAATACCTCCTCTCCGGAGGTGCCCTAATGAAGAGAAGATCATTGAAGTCAAGAATGGTGAAAGAAAAGAGATACTTTTTTTTTGAAGAAAGGAGCGTGAATTAAGCTTAGTGCGCGTGTTTAAGTTAGGCACTTAGCGGTGAAAAACGTTGCGCAGTAAGGACTCATAAGGCTACAAGCCGCGGGTTGTAACGCGGTTATTGTAAAGAGTGTTACATATTTGATTTAATCCTCACTCTCCACAGGTGACTTCCGGAACAGAAGATCATTGATGACAAGGGTGAGGAAAGAAAAAGAAGATTTCTTGATTGAAAAAAGAAGTGTGAATATATATTAAGGCGCGTGTTTTAAATAGGAATTTAGCGGTGGAAAACATTACGTAGTAAGGGCCAATAAGGAAACCCACCGTGGGTATCTGCGTGGTTTTGTTTGGAAGTATTATATTCATATTTGCACTAATCTTTCCTCTCTAAAGCTCATTAAACAAAAGATGATCATGGATGTTATGGATAAAGAAAAATAACAGAAGACTTCTTGGTGGAAAAAAGAAGTGTAAAGATAGTTTAGGGTGCGTTTTTAGCTAGGCACCTAGTGATGCATATCAATGAATAATTAATGCAATTAATGCAAACCGCCAATGATTTTTACACAGTTTTTTTGGGGAGTGTAAAATGTTTATGTGTACTTATCCCATCTCTCAACAGGTGACTGCAACAAAAGGAGATCATGGATATCAAGGATTAAGAAAGATAAGAGAAGACATTTGGTAGAAAAAAGAATTTTGAAGACAGTTTAGGGCGCGTTTTTTTTAGCTAGGCACATAGTGGTGCAAAACGTTGCATATGTAGGGCCCAAAAACCCGCCGTGGGTTCTCCGCGGTTTTGGTAAGGAGTTTATATGTATATGTGTACGTATCCCACCTCTCCAGAGTTGACTTCAAGAAAAGAAGATAATGGATTTCAAGAAAGAAGAAAGAAAAGAGAAGACTTCTTGGTTGAAGAAAGTAGTGTAAAGATAGCTTACGGCGCGTGTTTTAGTTAGGCGCCTATTTTTAAAGAACGTTTCGTAGGTTAGGCAAATAAGGCAACGCGCCGTGGGTTTTTACGTAGTTTTTGTGTGGAATGTTATATGTATATCAGTACTACTACAACCTCCCCGCTGGTGACTTACAGGAAAGTTGGTTATGAATGTCAAGAAAGAAGAAAGAAAAGAAGAGACCTCTTGGTAGAAGGAAGAATTGTAAGATAGCTTTGGGCGCGTGTTTTAGTAAGGCACTGTGCGGTGTAAAGCGTTGCAAAGTGAAGCCCCTAACGCAGTAAGTAATGGGTTTTTAAAGTTTTTTTGGGGAGTGTTTTATATTTATGTGAACTTATCCCCCCTCTCCACAGGTGACTTCAAGAAAAAAGATTATGGATGTCTAGAATCAAGAAAGATATGAAAAGAATTCTTGGTTGAAGAAAGGAATGTGTAGAAAGCTTAGGAGGCGTGTTTAGTTCATCTACATCTACATCTACATAATACCCCGCAAGCCGCCGCAAGGGCGTGTGGCGGGAGGTGTTAGGTCACCAACCGTAAAAAAGAAAAATACCACATGCAAAAAAACAATACGGAAAATTACACCCACAGCCGCGCACACACTCATGCAAAAATCCCTTCATCCAATACTCATGCAAACACATATACCGCAAAACAACTAAAAAACTGCACCCCATGATGCAGCACGAAAGCCATCTTACAACACGGAAGGCAGGACACAACAAGAAAGTAATTGAAACATCACCACCACATAAAAATGCATCACGAAACACTCTACCCCCAAAGAGTCTCTAAATGTCATGGAATGCGACCCAACGTTGCAGGAAGCAGGAATTTCCCCCCGCGGAGAGAGACGATGGATTGAAAGGGAAACTTAAAAACAGATGAACAGAACATGAATGAAGTCATTCGAAAAGAATGGGTTATTATAGCAAAACACATAAGGTTAGTGGAAGAGCATGCATTTAAATACAACTAATTATTGTTTAGACGCTGATGGTGGCAAGTGGTATTTTTGCTATCTATAACCCTGCAGTTGCAATCCCGTATTGTCCGTGGGAAGAAGGAGTCCTTGAGTCGGCTAGTTCTGGCATCTATTTCCCCAATTTTTAAATGCATGATCCAAGCGACTAATGTATGTAGGAGTACGAATAATTTGCGAGACCTCGGTGCTGAAACATGCGGATCTAAATTTATTTAATAATTTCAATCTTGCATTGAATCGTCTCTCAGCCAATGATTCCCACCCCAAATCCATGAGCATTTCGGGGACGCTTTGCGTTTTATCGTAGGAATTTTTTACAAAACGGGCTGCCCGGCGTTGAACCTTCTCAATTTCCCGAATAAGACCATTTTCACTCGGATCCCACACGCTGCATGCGTATTCTAAATTAGGCCTTACAAGAGCGTGGTAACAACGTTCCTTGACCTTCGATTCACTTTTGCCGACAATGCGTCTAATGAATCCTAATTTTTTAAATGCTTGACCGCAGACTTTACGTATGTGAGTCCCCCAAGTTAAGTCTTTTGTGAATGTGAAACCTAGGTATTTTACCGTGTCAACTACTGCTAGGTCACCTCAAGCTAATTTGTAAGCAAATCACGTTGATCTTTTAAAGAAATTTACTACTGAACATTTATTATAATTTAGAGTCAATCCCCAGTTAGAACACCATTTAGTAATGCAATCTAAATCCTGCTCTAGAATAAAATGATCCTCATCCCCAGATATCTACCGATAGATCACCGTGTCATCCGCGAACATCCTAATTTTACTTTTCACTTCGCGGTTCAAATCGTTAACAAAAATCAAGAAATACAACGGCCCGATCACACTTCCCTGAGGTACCCCCGACGTGACTCGAACTCTGTCGGAACTAGCGCCATCAAGGACTACCCTCAGTTCCCGCTCTGAAAGAAAATCTTTAATTCAACTTATGGCGCTCTTGTTTATACCCGCGACCTTTAATTTATGAATGAGTTTACCATGTGGGACCTTATCAAATGCCTTTTGAAAATCTATGAAGATGGCATCCACTTGCCTAACTCTCTCACCCGATAAAAGTAAATCATGTGTAAATAATCCTAATTGGGTCTCGCAGGAGCGGGTTTTCCTGAATCCGTGTTGATTGTCACTTAAAAAGTTAATATTGTCAAGGTGTCTCATTATTGAACTGACAATTATGTGCTCTAAGATTTTGCAACAGATAGAAGTGAGAGATATAGGTCTGTAATTACTGTGATCCTCCCTGTCACCACTTTTAAAAATAGGCGTTATTTGCGCGGTTTTCCAAATCTTAGGTACTTTGCAGTCTGTGAGGGATTTGTTAAATATAAATTCAAGGTACGGGGCAATGTTTGGAGCTAAATGTTTTATCACCCTAGATGGTATATTTTCGGGACCCGGGGATTTGTTGGGTTTAATCTCGTTAAGCAATTTTAGAATTCCTTGTTGGTCCACTGTTATTTTTTCCATGGGTGGAGTATGTATTGTTTCTTGGAGATATGCGGTGGCAACATCATTCGAGAAAACGCTTTGGAAGAATGAATTTAAGATGTTAGCTTTACCCTCACTGTCTGTATGAATTATATTGCTACAATCCCTTAAGCAAGCCACGGTTTGTTTACTCCCATTTACTTCCCTAAAATATGACAAGAGAAAGCTTTGGGGTCAGTGTCCAAGTGCTCGCAAAGTACTTTGCGTTTAAAGTCCAGTAAAGCGCTACGTTATTGTGTTTTGGTTTCAATTTTAGAGGATCTATATGTGTCCCATAATTGTTTATTCTCAGGGGATGATGTGTTCACGCCTGCCCTCTTTACCCTAGAGTGTAGCATTCTCTGCTTTCGAAGGGCTTTTCTAACGTCTTTATTGTACCACCCGGGGTCGCGATTTGCTTTGACGTATTTTATAGGTATGAAATCTACGATTCATTTTTGCATGATATTGACAAATTCTGTTCAAGTTTCTTTTACGTTGACATGACTTAAGCGGGTTTTGAAATCGGGTAGTGAAGAGTTTAATTGATAGGCAAAAGATTCAAAGTCGGCTTTATGGTTATTATAAATTTTTCTTTTTGGTTTAATGATCTTTTTTATTTCTATGTCCAAGTGGACATTAACTGCTTTATGGTCACTCAAGCCCTCACCAGTTGATACACTAATAATACGTTCAGGCGTGTTTGTAAGAAATAGATCCAATATGTTTTTTCCACGGGTGGGCATGCGTACTGCTTGATGGAGGGAGTTTCTTTGAACCAATTTTATCATGGAATTGCAAGATTCGCGATCGCGGGTCCCAGATTTAACGATATTGTTGTCCCAATCTATACCAGGGAGATTAAAGTCGCCACCGATTAGGTTTATGATGTTATTATATTTACGTGTAAAATTGTAAATTTGATCGTTGAGGGTGTGAAGTGTTTTCAAATCTGAGTCTGGAGGTCTTTAGAAAGAGCATAAATTTATGTTGGGTTGATTGGTCCGTATTAAGGTGCACCAAACACTTTCTATGTTATTTATTTCAACTGAAACTTGCCTGCTTTCAAAATGACTTTTAACTGCCACGAAAACCCCTCCTCCGGGTCTTGTATCTCTATCGTGTCGGTAAACTTTGAAATCTATTGGGAAAATTTCTTTGTCGCATATGTCATTGCACAGCCAACTCTCTGTGCCTAATACTATATCAGCGGAATGAGTTTGGATTATGTGTTCTAGATCCGCTGATTTGTTCTTGAGGCTTCTGCAATTTATAACAAGTATAGTTAAATTATTTTGATGTTGAATAACGTCCTTATTTGTGTCTGATTGTAGTTTAGGACGCCTTTGTGGGGAAGTGCGTGTCACGTCTTTCTAAATCAATGCCAGTTTTGTCGGTGACTTTTATATTTTTATTAATAATATTATACGCGCTATCCCCAGATGTTACTGACCCACTACGTGACCTGCCCTCTATCCTAAATAAGGCCTACAGTGGTCGAGTATCCTATCCGCTACCTTACTCGCCGCTTCCGCCGTGTAATGGACCCCAGATCGGTTAAGGGGAGTCCTGCAAGATCGGAGGGTTGGTCTGAGGTCGACGAAGGAGGCTCCTATGTCCGAGCAGAATCTCGATAGTCTCTGGTTTATGCCTTGCACTCGGCTCCAAACCAGAGACCCGCGATCCTCCCTCGGAACGATGCTGCAGACCGTTAGTCCCAGTAACCCCGAAGATACCCCGCCCCGAGGCGGCGGTCAAAGGCACTTCGTGCCTTTGATCGCCGCCTCGATTGCCTTCGTCAACTGAGGGACTCCACGCCTGGTATCCACCAGGCGGTCACCCGTTGATCGGCGCCTACGCGGCGCGCCCTTTCCCTCAATGGAACCATTACACGACGGACATTCGAGCTACCTATTACTACAACTCCCTCTCTTCCCGTTCCCTGACGTCTTACCCTAGGCAGTGCCCTCGGAGTAGGGGTAGGGGCTGCAGGTACGGTGGTGCTGTCATCCGACAGCACCTAATACCTTTTGGAGACGGGGATGGTATCTGCCTCCGCAGAGTCCAATCCATGCCGCATCGTTACCTTCCTCTTGCCCCGAGAGACGACCCTCCAATCGTCCGACCTACGGACGTGAGACACTCCCTCGTTGGGAGATGGGACACGGGGTAGGTCTCTAATCGCCCAGCCACGTGTTGCATTCGGACGAATCCGTGCACCCATATGGGCGTGGCGGGTTTTCGTATTCCCACCCCGAGCACCATCTCTCCTGAGGAGAGTCCTCCGGCCAGCGATCTCCGATCAAAGCTCCCGCACCATTCTCTCCAGCATGACAATACGGGCCCTTAAAGCCGCGCATTCGCCAGTGCCTTCGAGCATGGCAACAGGGGACCTAGATGAAGCCATCTTAAATAACAACCGAGTTCCCAACAAAAGCTAACTTGTATATGCTACGCTAAAATTTCTAAGAGTTAGTTAAATTTACCTCAATCAATAAGTTACGCTTTGGAAGATAGTAAAGAAAGGAAAGAAAAGAGATAGTAAAGAAAATAAAGCACTCACCGATAACCAATTAGATTCGACGGCCAAAAACCACCGCAAGCCACTAAGAGTACCCACTAGGAATACCACCAAACTATTAAAAACTAATAACAAGCAACACAAAAACTAAAATAACCTTAACTATTTCACATAATTAAAGCCAACACTAAACTACACTTCACTAGGGAAGAACAAACACAGAGGTAAAGAAGTATCAGCAGGCACGCAGGTAGTCTCAGATAGGGTCGAACCGGTTCTAGGGAGCGAGCTCGAGCAGGTCTGTTCTCGGCAGAAGCCAGGCAGAGAATGAAGTTAGGCACCTAACGGTGCGAAACGTTACGTAGTAAAGGCCCATAAGGAATCTGCCGTGGGTTTTACGTTATTGTGGTTGAGAGGGTTGTATGTATATGTGTACTATTCCCCCTTCTCAGTTGATAACATAAAGAAAGAAGATCATGGATGCCAAGAATGGAGAAAAAGAAGAGAATGTTTCTTTGTTGAAGAAAGAAGTAATAAGATACCTAAGGTCAAGTGGTTAGGCTAGGCACTAAGCGGTGCTAAACGTTGCGTAATTAGGGTTCAAAAGGCTACTCGCCGCTTGTATATACGCAGTTTTGGTGGGGAGTGTTTAATATATGTTTGTAGTAACCCCTTTTCTTCACAGGTGACTTCAAATAAAGAAGATCATGGATTTAAAAAATAAAGAAAGAAAGGAAAATGCTTTTTGATTAAAGAAAGAAGTGTGAAGATAGCTTTCGGAGCGTGTTTATGTTAAGCACTCAGTGGTGAAAGAGATACGTAGTTGGGGCAAATATGGCAACCCGCCAAGGGTTTTTACGCGGTTTTTGTTGGGATCATTATATGTATATCTGTACTAATTCCCCGTCTCATCAGGCAACTTAAAGTAAATAGATTATATATGTCAATAATGAAGAAAGAAAAGAGAAGACCTATAGGTTGAAGTAAGAACTGTGATGATACCTTAGGGCGCGTGTTTTAGTAACCACTAAGCAGTGTAAAACGTTGCGTAGTTTGGGCCCATAAGGCAACCCGCCGTGGGTATATACGCGGTTATGGTAGGGAATGTTATATGTATATGTGTACTAATCCAACCTATCTACAGCTAACTTCAAGAAAAGAAGATCATGTATATCAAAAATGAAAAAAGAAAAAGATTTCTTGGTTGAAGAAAGAAGTGTGAAGATAGCTTAGGGCGCGTGTTTCAGTAAGGCACTTAGTGGTGCAAAACATACGTAGTATGGGCCCATAAGGAAAACCGCCGCGGGTATCTCCGTGGTCATGGTGGGGAGTGTTATGTGTTATCTTCACTTATCCTTCCTCCCGACAACTGACTTTAACAAAGAATATAAAGGATGTCAAGGATGAGAAAGATAAGAGAAGACTTCTTGGTTGAAATAAAAGTGAGAAGATAGCTTAGGGATAGTGTATTATTTAGGCACCTAGTTGTGCAAAACGTTGCATAGTTGAGGCCAATATGGTAACTCGCCGTGTGTTTTTACGCGGTTTTTTTGGTGAGGATTTTTTTTATATATGTACTAATACCTCCTCTCCGAAGGTGACTTCATGAAGAGAAGTTCATCGAAGTCAAGAATGGAGAAAGAAAAGAGATAATTTTTCTTTGAAGAAAGAAGTGTGACATAAACTTAGTGCGCGTGTTTAAGTTAGGCACTTCGCGGTGCAAAATGTTGCGCAGTATAATATATATTAAGGCGCGTGTTTTAAATTGGAATTTAGCGGTGCAAAACATAACGTAGTAAGGGCCAATAAGGAAGCCCACCGTGGGTATCTGCGTGGTTTTGGTGGGAAGTATTATATTAATATTTGCACTAATCTTTCCTCTTTAAAGCTTACTTAAACAAAAGTTGATAATGGATGTTATGGATAAAGAAAAATTACAGAAGATTTCTTGGTGGAAAAAAGAAGTGTAAAGATAGCATAGGGCGCGTTTTTAACTAGGCACCTAGTGGTGCAAATCGTTGAATAGTTAATGCAAATAAGGCAAACCGCGAATGACTTTTGGGCAGTTTCTTTGGGGACTGTTATATGTTTATGTTTACTTATCCCATCTCTCAGCAGGTGACTGCAACAAAAGGAGATCATGGATGTCAAGGATTAAGAAAGATAAGAGAAGACTTTTTGGTGGAAAAAAGAAGTTTGAAGATAGTTGAGGGCGCTTTTTTTAAACTAGGCAAATAGTGGTGCAAAACGTTGCATATTGAGGAGACCCGCAGTGGGTTTTACGCGGTTTTGGTGAGGAGGTTATATGTATATGTTTACTTATCCCACCTCTCAAGAGTTGACTTCAAAAAAAGAAGATAATGGATTTCAAGAAAGAAGAAAAAAAAGAGAAGACTTCTTGATTGAAGAAAGTAGTGTAAAGATAGCTTACGGCGCGTGGTTTAGTTAGGCGCCTATTGTTAAAGAACGTTTCGTAGGTTAGGCAAATAAGGCGACGCGCCGTGGGTTTTTACGTATTTTTTGTGTGGAATGTTATATGTATATCAGTACTAATCCAACCTCCCCGAAGGTGACTTACAGGAATGTAGGTCATGAATGCCAAGACTGCAGAAAGAAAAGAAGACACTTCTTGGTAGAAGAAAGAAATGTAAGATAGCTAAGGGCGCGTGTTTTAGTTAGGCACTGTGCGGTGTAAAACGTTGCGAAGTTAGGCCCCTAAGACAGTAAGTAATGGGTTCTTAAAGGTTTTTGTGGGGAGTGTTATATTTTTATGTGAACTTATCTCCCCTTTCCACAGGTGACTTCAAAAAAAAAATTATGGGTGTCTAGAATCAAGAAAGAGAGAAAAAGACCTCTTGGTTGAAGAAAGGAATGTGAAGAAAGCTTAGGGGGTGTGTTTTAGTTAGGCACCTAACGGTGCAAAACGTTACGTAGTAAGGGCCCATAAGGAATCTGCCGTGTGTTTTACGTTGTTGTGGTAGAGAGGGTTGTATGTATATGTGTACTATTCCCCCTTCACCACCGGTGACTTCAAGAAAAGAAGATCAAGGATATCAAAAATGGAGAAAGAAAAAGAAGGCTTCTATGTTGAAGAAAGAAGTAAGGAGATAGCTAAGGTCAAGTGGTTAGGCTAGGCACTAAGCGGTGCTAAGCGTTTCAAGCTTAAGGGGCGTGTTTTAATTAGGCATTAACGGTGCAAAACGTTACTTAGTAAGGGCCCATAAAGAATCTGCCTCGGTTTTACGTTGTTGTGGTGGAGAGGGTTGTATGTATATATGTTTTATTCCCCCTTCTGCATCGGTGACTCCAAGAAAAGAAGATCATGGATATCAAAAATGGAGAAAGAAAAGAGAAGGGTTCTATGTTGAAGAAAGAAGTAAGAAGATAGCTTAGGTCAATTGGTTAGGCTAGGCACTAAGCGGTGCTAAGCGTTGCGTAGTTAGAGTTCATAAGGCTACTCGCCGTGGGTATATGAGCAGTTTTTGGGGGGAATGTTTAATGTATGTTTGTACTAACCCCTTATCTCCACAGGTGACATCAAAAAAAGAAGATCATGTATGTAAAGAATAAAGAAAGAAAGGAAAAGACTTTTTGATTAAAGAAAGAAGTGTGAAGATAGCTTTCGGAGCGTGTTTTCGTTAGGCACTCAGTGGTGAAAAAGATACGTATTTGGGGCAAATATGGCAACCCGCCGTGGGGTTTTACGTGGTTTTCGTTGGGATCATTATATGTATATCTGTACTAATTCCCCATCTCATCTGGCGTCTTAAAAGAAATAGATTATATATGTCAATAATGAAAAAAAAAGAGAACACTTAAAGGTTGAAGTAAGAACTGTGAAGATACCTTAGGGCGCGTGTTTTAGTTAGCCACTAAGCAGTGTAAAACGGTACGTAGTTTGGGCCCATAAGGCAAACCGCAGTGGGTATATACGTGGTTTTGTTAGGGAATGTTATATGTATATGCGTACTAATCCAACCTATCCACAGCTGACTTCAAGAAAAAAAAATCATTGATGTCAAAATGGTAAACGAAAGGAGAAGACTTCTTTCTTGAATAAACAAGTGTAAAGAAAGCTAAAGGCGCCATTTTCAGTTAAACACTGAGCGGTGCAACAGGTTTTTTAGTTACGGCCAATAAGGACAAGCCTTGTGTTTCTAAAACTTAAACCCTTTCTCAACAGGTGACTGCAACAAAAGTAGATCATTGATGTCAAGGATCAAGAAAGATAAGAAAAGACTTCTTGGTTGAAAAGAGATGTGTGAAGATAGCTTAGGGCGCCTTTTTTTGCAAATCACCTAATGGAGCAAATCGTTGCTTAGTTAGGGCCAATATGGTAACCCGCCGTGGGTTTTTACGCGGTTTTTTTGGGAGGGGTTTTTTATATCTGTACTAATACCTCCTCTCCGCTGGTGACTTCATGAAGAGAAGATCATTTAAGTCAAGAATGGTGAAAGAAAAGAGATATTTTTTCTTTGAAGAAAGGAATGTGAACTAAGCTTAGTGCGCGTGTTTATGTTTGGCACTTAGCGGTGCAAAACGTTGCGCAGTAAGGGCTCATAAGGCTACAAGCCGCGAGTTGTAACGCGGTTATGGTAAAGAGTGCGGTTTTGGCGAGGAGTTTATATTTATATGTTTACTTATCCCACCTCTCCAGAGTTGACTTCAAGAAAAGAAGATAATGGATTTAAAGAAAAAAGAAAGAAAAGAGAAGACTTCTTGGTTGAAGAAAGTAGTTTAAAGTTAGCTTACGGCGCGTGTTTTAGTTAGGCGCCTATTGTTAAAGAACGTTTCGTAGGTTAGGCAAATAAGGCAACGCGCCCTGGGTTTTTACGTAGTTTTTGTGAGGAATGTTATGTTTATCAGTACTAATCCAACCTCCCCGCAGGTGACTTACAGGAAAGTAGGTCATGAATGTCAAGAATGAAGGAATAAAGGAAAAGACTTCTTGGTTGAGGAAAGGAATGTGAAGAAAGCTTGAGAAGCGTGTTTTAGTTAGGCACCTAACGGTGCAAAACGTTGCGCAGTAAGGGCTCATAAGGCTACAAGCCGCGACTTGTAACGCGGTTATGGTAAAGAGTGCGGTTTTGGCGAGGAGTTTATATGTATATGTTTACTTATCCCACCTCTTCAGAGTTGGCTTCAAGAAAAGAAGATAATGGATTTTAGGAAAGAAGAAAGAGAAGGGAAGACTTCTTGGTTGAAGAAAGTAGTATAAAGATAGCTTACGGCGCGTGTTTTAGTTAGGCGCCTATTGTTAAAGAATGTTTCGTAGGTTAGGCAAATAAGGGAACGCACCGTGGGTTTTTACGTAGTTTTTGTGTGGAATGTTATATGTATATCAGTACTAATCCAACCTCCTCGCAGGTGACTTCCATTAAAGTAGAATATGAATGTAAAGAATGAAGAAATAAAGGAAAAGACTTCTTGGGTGAAGAAAGGAATGTGAAGAAAGCTAAGGAAGCGTGTTTTAGTTAGGCACCTAACGATGCAAAACGTTACGTAGTACGGGCCCATAAGGGTTCTGCCGGGTGTTTTACGTTGTTGTGGTGGAGAGGGCCCCCTTCTCAGTTGATAACATCAAGAAAGAAGATCATGGATGCCAAGGATGGAGAAAAAGAAGAGAATGTTTCTTTGTTGAAGAAAGAAGTAATAAGATACCTAAGGTCGAGTGGTTAGGCTAGGCACTAAGCGGTGCTAAACGTTGCGTAATTAGGGTTCATAAGGCTACTCGCCGCTTGTATATACGCAGTTTTGGTGGGGAGTGTTTAATGTATGTTTGTAGTAACCCCTTTTCTTCACAGGTGACTTCAAATAAAGAAGATCATGGATTTAAAAAATAAAGAAAGAAAGGAGAATGCTTTTTGATTAAAGAAAGAAGTGTGAAGATAGCTTTCGGAGCGTGCTTATGTTAAGCACTCAGTGGTGAAAGAGATACGTAGTTGGGGCAAATATGGCAACCCGCCGTGGGTTTTTACGCGGTTTTTGTTTGGGTCATTATATGTATATCTGTACTAATTCCCCGTCTCATCAGGCGACTTACAGGAAATAGATTATGTATGTCCATAATGAAGAAAGAAAAGAGAAGACTTAAAGGTTGAAGTATGA
>NW_027286287.1:10000-31550 GCF_022747635.1 Hetaerina americana | reverse complement strand
GGCGGATGATTTGAACTACGCGCGGTTTCATTTTCGGCCGCGACGATGGTCCAGCGACAGTTATTCGAGCTTTACGCCCGATCGGTTTTGTTGACCTCCTCACTCCAGCAGGTATTTGTGAAAGATTATATCAACCAAAAAACCATCATCTCAAATCGCCAAACAATTTAAATGTCTTCCCGATTCCACTCGTACTGGCCCAGACCAGCCATAGAAACCGAGAAGAGGTTGAGTGCCTTCAGCGCGTAACTCGGCCGCAACCTGGACTATGCAGCCGGGAATCGCGCGCTCAATGCAAACTTTGATATTTTGAAATGTTTCGTTCCGCGGTTTCTCAGACCGCGGGGAAGCAGAGCGGCCCGGTCCGGAGGGGACCTGGAAGCGCACCGTGGGCCGGACTACGCTTTGATCTTAGCCATAAGGCTAAGAAGAAGAATCGGGGGACCAAACTGTATGATTTTTTCGCGGACGGCGCTCCTACGCGCCGAAGCGCCTTGGCACGTGCCACCCGTGGGGTAAAAGGGGAGGGGAGGAGTCGGGCTCGAATGCCACGACGTTCCTCCTCTACTGATTGCGGGAGGAGGGGGGGCGGAGAGGACCTAGCACGCGAGGACTCATTCTGGTGGGCGCGACGCGCTGAATTTAAAATTTATTATGTTGAAATTTTTCGTTCCGCAGTCCCTTAGAAAACGGGAAAACCCTCCGTCGCACCCCTCTGTTTCAGCATTTACATCTTTTAATCATTTGTTAGTTGAAAAGGAAAAATTTTCAATTAACATTCCACGGTGTTTCAGGCCGTAGAATATTGTCCCACCAGGCCCCGTGGTGCCATGATTTAATGCCCTCACATGCCCCCACGTCCTTCACATAAAAACGGGGGGGGGCGGGGTACCATTAGAAAAGCATCCTCGCGTGCTAGTTCCTCCGCCCCCTTCCACCTCTCGATTCTGCGGAGTAGGAAATTCGAGTCGTCGAGGCCCCCTACTCCACCGGGCGGTGTGTACGAAGGCACTACGGCGCTTAGGATGCGCAGTCCGGTAAAAATCATACACTTCATCTATATCTATATTAATACCCCCGCAAGCAGCCGCAAGGGCGATTGGACGTGGGGTGTTTGGTCACCAAATGTAAAAAGGAAATATACCACATGCAAAAGAAACAACACGCAAAGATACACCCACAGCAGCGCACACACCCATGCAAAAATCCCCTTCATCCATACTGATGCAACGCCTATACCGCAAAAAAACTAAAAACTGACCCCCTTGATGCAGCACGGAAGCCCATCCTACAACACGGAAGCATGGACAAACAAGCAAGAAATTTAAACATCACCACCACATGAAAATGTACCACGTAGCACTCCACCCCGAAAGAGTCTGTAAAAGGCAACGAATTCGACCCAACGTTGCTGGTAGCAGGAATTTCCCCCCGCGGAGAGGGGACGAGTAAATGAAATGGAAACTTAAAAACAGATGAAATAAACACAAATGTGGACATTCGGAAAGAATGGATTATAACAAAACGCATAAGGTTAGTGGAACAGCATGCATAATACATACAACTAATGATTTTTTAGACGCTGAGGGTGGCTAGTGGAATTTTTGCCCATCTATAACCCTGCAGTTGCTATCCCGTATTGTCCGGGGGAAATGGAGTCCTTAAGTCTTCTAGCTCTGGCATCTATTTCTTGATTTTTATATGCATGATCCAAGCGACCAATGTATATATTAGTACGAATAATTTGCGAGACCTCGGTGCTGAGCCATGCGGATCAAATTTTATTCAATCATTTCAATCTTGCATTGAGACGTCTTTAAGCCTATGATTCCCACCCTAAATCCATGAATATTTTATATAAAAACTCATACATTATGGCACCCTCATTTCTTCTTCTTGGCCTTATGGTTAAGATCAAATTGAGGTCCGGCCCCCGGTGCACTTTCAAGTCCGCAATGGACCGGTAGCTTGAGCACCGAGGCCGCACGGCCGCTTTAGGACCCCCCGGGGGAACTCTCCGTCAATCCCGTACGTATCCGAGCAGGGCGGATGATTTGAACTACGCGCGGTTTCATTTTCGGCCGCGACGATGGTCAAGCGACAGTTATTCGAGCTTTACGCCCGATCGGTTGGGTTGACCTCCTCACTCCAGCAGGTATTTGTGAAAGATTATATCAACCAAAAAACCATCATCTCAAATCGCCAAACAATTTAAATGTCTTCCCGATTCCACTCGTACTGGCCCAGACCAGCCATAGAAACCGAGAAGAGGTTGAGTGCCTTCAGCGCGTAACTCGGCCGCAAGCCTGGACTATGCAGCTGGGAATCACGCGCTCAATGCAAACTTTGATATTTTGAAATGTTTCGTTCCGCGGTTTCTCAGACCGCGGGGAAGCAGAGAGGCCCGGTCCGGAGGGGACCTGGAAGCGCACCGTGGGCCGGACTACGCTTTGATCTTAGCCATAAGGCTAAGAAGAAGAATCGGGGACCAAACTGTATGATTTTTTCGCGGACGGCGCTCCTACGCGCCGAAGCGCCTTGGCACGTGCCACCCGTGGGTAAAAAGGGGAGGGGGAGGAGTCGGGCTCGAATGCCACGACGTTCCTCCTCTACTGATTGCGGGAGGAGGGGGGCGGAGGACCTAGCACGCGAGGATTCATTCTGGTGGGCGCGACGCGCTGAATTTAAAATTTATTATGTTGAAATTTTTCGTTCCGCAGTCCCTTAGAAAACGGGAAAAACCCTCCGTCGCACCCCTCTGTTTCAGCATTTACATCTTTTAATCATTTTGTTAGTTGAAAAGGAAAAATGTTCAATTAACATTCCACGGTGTTTCAGGCCGTAGAATATTGTCCACCAGGCCCCGTGGTGCCATGATTTAATGCCCCTCACATGCCCCCACGTCCTTCACATAAAAACGGGGGGGGCGGGTACCATTAGAAAAGCATCCTCGCGTGCTAGTTCCTCCGCCCCCTTCCACCTCTCGATTCTGCGGAGTAGGAAATTCGAGTCGTCGAGGCCCCCTACTCCACCGGGCGGTGTGTACGAAGGCACTACGGCGCTTAGGATGCGCAGTCCGGTAAAAATCATACACTTCATCTATATCTATATAATACCCCGCAAGCAGCCGCAAGGGCGATTGACGTGGGGTGTTTGGTCACCAACTGTAAAAAGGAAATATACCACATGCAAAAGAAACAACACGCAAAGATACACCCAACAGCAGCGCACACACCCATGCAAAAATCCCTTCATCCAATACTGATGCAAACGCCTATACCGCAAAAAAACTAAAAACTGACCCCCCTTGATGCAGCACGGAAGCCATCCTACAACACGGAAGCCAGGACAAACAAGCAAGAAATTTAAACATCACTACCACATGAAAATGTACCACGTAGCACTCCACCCCGAAAGAGTCTGTAAAAGGCAACGAATTCGACCCAACGTTGCTGGTAGCAGGAATTTCCCCCCGCGGAGAGGGACGAGGAAATGAAATGGAAACTTAAAAACAGATGAAATAAAACACAAATGTGGTCATTCGGAAGAATGGATTATAACAAAACGCATAAGGTTAGTGGAAGAGCATGCATAATACATACAACTAATGATTTTTTAGACGCTGAGGGTGGCTAGTGGAATTTTTGCTATCTATAACCCTGCAGTTGCTATCCCGTATTGTCCGGGGGGAAATGGAGTCCTTAAGTCTTCTAGCTCTGGCATCTATTTCTTGATTTTTTATATGCATGATCCAAGCGACCAATGTATATATTAGTACGAATAATTTGCGAGACCTCGGTGCTGAGCCATGCGGATCAAATTTATTCAATCATTTCAATCTTGCATTGAGACGTCTTTCAGCCAATGATTCCCACCCTAAATCATGAATATTTATATAAAAACTCATACATTATGGCACCCTCATTTCTTCTTCTTGGCCTTATGGTTAAGATCAAATTGAGGTCCGGCCCCCGGTGCACTTTCAAGTCCGCAATGGACCGGTTAGCTTGAGCACCGAGGCCGCACGGCCGCTTTAGGACCCCCGGGGGAACTCTCCGTCAATCCCGTACGTATCCGAGCAGGGCGGATGATTTGAACTACGCGCGGTTTCATTTTCGGCCGCGACGATGGTCAAGCGACAGTTATTCGAGCTTTACGCCCGATCGGTTGGGTTGACCTCCTCACTCCAGCAGGTATTTGTGAAAGATTATATCAACCAAAAAACCATCATCTCAATTCGCCAAACAATTTAAATGTCTTCCCGATTCCACTCGTACTGGCCCAGAGCAGCCATAGAAACCGAGAAGAGGTTGAGTGCCTTCAGCGCATAAGTCGGCCGCAACCTGGACTATGCAGATGGGAATCACGCGCTCAATGCAAACTTTGATATTTTGAAATGTTTAGTTCCGCGGTTTCTCAGACCGCTGGGAAGCAGAGCAGCCCGGTTCGGAGGGGACCTGGAAGCGCACCGTGGGCCGGACTACGCTTTGATCTTAGCCATAAGGCTAAGAAGAAGAATCGGGGACCAAACTGTATGATTTTTCGCGGACGGCGCTCCTACGCGCCGAAGCGCCTTGGCACGTGCCACCCGTGGGTAAAAGGGGAGGGGAGGAGTCGGGCTCGAATGCCACGACGTTCCTCCTCTACTGATTGCGGGAGGAGGGGGGCGGAGGACCTAGCACGCGAGGATTCATTCTGGTGGGCGCGACGCGCTGAATTTAAAATTTATTATGTTGAAATTTTTCGTTCCGCAGTCCCTTAGAAAACGGGAAAACCCTCCGTCGCACCCCTCTGTTTCAGCATTTACATCTTTTAATCATTTTGTTAGTTGAAAAGGAAAAATTTTCAATTAACATTCCACGGTGTTTCAGGCCGTAGAATATTGTCCACCAGGCCCCGTGGTGCCATGATTTAATGCCCTCACATGCCCCCACGTCCTTCACATAAAAACGGGGGGGGGCGGGTACCATTAGAAAAGCATCCTCGCGTGCTAGTTCCTCCGCCCCCTTCCACCTCTCGATTCTGCGGAGTAGGAAATTCGAGTCTTCGAGGCCCCCTACTCCACCGGGCGGTGTGTACGAAGGCACTACGGCGCTTAGGATGCGCAGTCCGGTAAAAATCATACACTTCATCTATATCTATATAATACCCCGCAAGCAGCCGCAAGGGCGATTGACGTGGGGTGTTTGGTCACCAACTGTAAAAAGGAAATATACCACATGCAAAAGAAACAACACGCAAAGATACACCCACAGCAGCGCACACACCCATGCAAAAATCCCTTCATCCAATACTGATGCAAACGCCTATACCGCAAAAAAACTAAAAAACTGACCCCCTTGATGCAGCACGGAAGCCATCCTACAACACGGAAGCAAGGACAAACAAGCAAGAAATTTAAACATCACCACCACATGAAAATGTACCACGTAGCACTCCACCCCGAAAGAGTCTTTAAAGGCAGGGAATGCGACCCAACGTTGCAGGTAACAGGAATTTCCCCCCGCGGAGAGGGACGAGGAATTGGAATGGAAACTTAAAAACAGATGAAATAAACACAAATGTGGTCATTCGGAAAGAATGGATTATAACAAAACGCATAAGGTTAGTGGAAGAGCATGCATAATACATACAACTAATGATTTTTTAGACGCTGAGGGTGGCTAGTGGAATTTTTGCTATCTATAACCCTGCAGTTGCTATCCCGTATTGTCCGGGGGGAAATGGAGTCCTTAAGTCTTCTAGCTCTGGCATCTATTTCTTGATTTTTATATGCATGATCCAAGCGACCAATGTATATATTAGTACGAATAATTTGCGAGACCTCGGTGCTGAGCCATGCGGATCAAATTTATTCAATCATTTCAATCTTGCATTGAGACGTCTTTCAGCCAATGATTCCAACCCTAAATCCATGAATATTTATATAAAAACTCATACATTATGGCACCCTCATTTCTTCTTCTTGGCCTTATGGTTAAGATCAAATTGAGGTCCGGCCCCCGGTGCACTTTCAAGTCCGCAATGGACCGGTAGCTTGAGCACCGAGGCCGCACGGCCGCTTTAGGACCCCCGGGGGAACTCTCCGTCAATCCCGTACGTATCCGAGCAGGGCGGATGATTTGAACTACACGCGGTTTCATTTTCGGCCGCGACGATGGTCAAGCGACAGTTATTCGAGCTTTACGCCCGATCGGTTTTGTTGACCTCCTCACTCCAGCAGGTATTTGTGAAAGATTATATCAACCAAAAAACCATCATCTCAAATCGCCAAACAATTTAAATGTCTTCCCGATTCCACTCGTACTGGCCCAGAGCAGCCATAGAAACCGAGAAGAGGTTGAGTGCCTTCAGCGCATAAGTCGGCCGCAACCTGGACTATGCAGCTGGGAATCACGCGCTCAATGCAAACTTTGATATTTTGAAATGTTTCGTTCCGCGGTTTCTCAGACCGCGGGGAAGCAGAGAGGCCCGGTCCGGAGGGGACCTGGAAGCGCACCGTGGGCCGGACTACGCTTTGATCTTAGCCATAAGGCTAAGAAGAAGAATCGGGGACCAAACTGTATGATTTTTCGCGGACGGCGCTCCTACGCGCCGAAGCGCCTTGGCACGTGCCACCCCTGGGTAAAAGGGGAGGGGAGGAGTCGGGCTCGAATGCCACGACGTTCCTCCTCTACTAATTGCGGGAGGAGGGGGGCGGAGGACCTAGCACGCGAGGATTCATTCTGGTGGGCGCGACGCGCTGAATTTAAAATTTATTATGTTGAAATTTTTCGTTCCGCAGTCCCTTAGAAAACGGGAAAACCCTCCGTCGCACCCCTCTGTTTCAGCATTTACATCTTTTAATCATTTTGTTAGTTGAAAAGGAAAAATTTTCAATTAACATTCCACGGTGTTTCAGGCCGTAGAATATTGTCCACCAGGCCCCGTGGTGCCATGATTTAATGCCCTCACATGCCCCCACGTCCTTCACATAAAAACGGGGGGGGGCGGGTACCATTAGAAAAGCATCCTCGCGTGCTAGTTCCTCCGCCCCCTTCCACCTCTCGATTCTGCGGAGTAGGAAATTCGAGTCGTCGAGGCCCCCTACTCCACCGGGCGGTGTGTACGAAGGCACTACGGCGCTTAGGATGCGCAGTCCGGTAAAAATCATACACTTCATCTATATCTATATAATACCCCGCAAGCAGCCGCAAGGGCGATTGACGTGGGGTGTTTGGTCACCAACTGTAAAAAGGAAATATACCACATGCAAAAGAAACAACACGCAAAGATACACCCACAGCAGCGCACACACCCATGCAAAAATCCCTTCATCCAATACTGATGCAAACGCCTATACCGCAAAAAAACTAAAAAACTGACCCCCTTGATGCAGCACGGAAGCCATCCTACAACACGGAAGCCAGGACAAACAAGCAAGAAATTTAAACATCACTACCACATGAAAATGTACCACGTAGCACTCCACCCCGAAAGAGTCTGTAAAAGGCAACGAATTCGACCCAACGTTGCTGGTAGCAGGAATTTCCCCCCGCGGAGAGGGACGAGGAAATGAAATGGAAACTTAAAAACAGATGAAATAAACACAAATGTGGTCATTCGGAAAGAATGGATTATAACAAAACGCATAAGGTTAGTGGAAGAGCATGCATAATACATACAACTAATGATTTTTTAGACGCTGAGGGTGGCTAGTGGAATTTTTGCTATCTATAACCCTGCAGTTGCTATCCCGTATTGTCCGGGGGGAAATGGAGTCCTTAAGTCTTCTAGCTCTGGCATCTATTTCTTGATTTTTATATGCATGATCCAAGCGACCAATGTATATATTAGTACGAATAATTTGCGAGACCTCGGTGCTGAGCCATGCGGATCAAATTTATTCAATCATTTCAATCTTGCATTGAGACGTCTTTCAGCCAATGATTCCCACCCTAAATCCATGAATATTTATATAAAAACTCATACATTATGGCACCCTCATTTCTTCTTCTTGGCCTTATGGTTAAGATCAAATTGAGGTCCGGCCCCCGGTGCACTTTCAAGTCCGCAATGGACCGGTAGCTTGAGCACCGAGGCCGCACGGCCGCTTTAGGACCCCCGGGGGAACTCTCCGTCAATCCCGTACGTATCCGAGCAGGGCGGATGATTTGAACTACGCGCGGTTTCATTTTCGGCCGCGACGATGGTCAAGCGACAGTTATTCGAGCTTTACGCCCGATCGGTTGGGTTGACCTCCTCACTCCAGCAGGTATTTGTGAAAGATTATATCAACCAAAAAACCATCATCTCAATTCGCCAAACAATTTAAATGTCTTCCCGATTCCACTCGTACTGGCCCAGAGCAGCCATAGAAACCGAGAAGAGGTTGAGTGCCTTCAGCGCATAAGTCGGCCGCAACCTGGACTATGCAGATGGGAATCACGCGCTCAATGCAAACTTTGATATTTTGAAATGTTTAGTTCCGCGGTTTCTCAGACCGCTGGGAAGCAGAGCAGCCCGGTTCGGAGGGGACCTGGAAGCGCACCGTGGGCCGGACTACGCTTTGATCTTAGCCATAAGGCTAAGAAGAAGAATCGGGGACCAAACTGTATGATTTTTCGCGGACGGCGCTCCTACGCGCCGAAGCGCCTTGGCACGTGCCACCCGTGGGTAAAAGGGGAGGGGAGGAGTCGGGCTCGAATGCCACGACGTTCCTCCTCTACTGATTGCGGGAGGAGGGGGGCGGAGGACCTAGCACGCGAGGATTCATTCTGGTGGGCGCGACGCGCTGAATTTAAAATTTATTATGTTGAAATTTTTCGTTCCGCAGTCCCTTAGAAAACGGGAAAACCCTCCGTCGCACCCCTCTGTTTCAGCATTTACATCTTTTAATCATTTTGTTAGTTGAAAAGGAAAAATTTTCAATTAACATTCCACGGTGTTTCAGGCCGTAGAATATTGTCCACCAGGCCCCGTGGTGCCATGATTTAATGCCCTCACATGCCCCCACGTCCTTCACATAAAAACGGGGGGGGCGGGTCCCATTAGAAAAGCATCCTCGCGTGCTAGTTCCTCCGCCCCCTTCCACCTCTCGATTCTGCGGAGTAGGAAATTCGAGTCTTCGAGGCCCCCTACTCCACCGGGCGGTGTGTACGAAGGCACTACGGCGCTTAGGATGCGCAGTCCGGTAAAAATCATACACTTCATCTATATCTATATAATACCCCGCAAGCAGCCGCAAGGGCGATTGACGTGGGGTGTTTGGTCACCAACTGTAAAAAGGAAATATACCACATGCAAAAGAAACAACACGCAAAGATACACCCACAGCAGCGCACACACCCATGCAAAAATCCCTTCATCCAATACTGATGCAAACGCCTATACCGCAAAAAAACTAAAAAACTGACCCCCTTGATGCAGCACGGAAGCCATCCTACAACACGGAAGCAAGGACAAACAAGCAAGAAATTTAAACATCACCACCACATGAAAATGTACCACGTAGCACTCCACCCCGAAAGAGTCTTTAAAGGCAGGGAATGCGACCCAACGTTGCAGGTAACAGGAATTTCCCCCCGCGGAGAGGGACGAGGAATTGGAATGGAAACTTAAAAACAGATGAAATAAACACAAATGTGGTCATTCGGAAAGAATGGATTATAACAAAACGCATAAGGTTAGTGGAAGAGCATGCATAATACATACAACTAATGATTTTTTAGACGCTGAGGGTGGCTAGTGGAATTTTTGCTATCTATAACCCTGCAGTTGCTATCCCGTATTGTCCGGGGGGAAATGGAGTCCTTAAGTCTTCTAGCTCTGGCATCTATTTCTTGATTTTTATATGCATGATCCAAGCGACCAATGTATATATTAGTACGAATAATTTGCGAGACCTCGGTGCTGAGCCATGCGGATCAAATTTATTCAATCATTTCAATCTTGCATTGAGACGTCTTTCAGCCAATGATTCCCACCCTAAATCCATGAATATTTATATAAAAACTCATACATTATGGCACCCTCATTTCTTCTTCTTGGCCTAATGGTTAAGATCAAATTGAGGTCCGGCCCCCGGTGCACTTTCAAGTCCGCAATGGACCGGTAGCTTGAGCACCGAGGCCGCACGGCCGCTTTAGGACCCCCGGGGGAACTCTCCGTCAATCCCGTACGTATCCGAGCAGGGCGGATGATTTGAACTACACGCGGTTTCATTTTCGGCCGCGACGATGGTCAAGCGACAGTTATTCGAGCTTTACGCCCGATCGGTTTTGTTGACCTCCTCACTCCAGCAGGTATTTGTGAAAGATTATATCAACCAAAAAACCATCATCTCATATCGCCAAACAATTTAAATGTCTTCCCGATTCCACTCGTACTGGCCCAGAGCAGCCATAGAAACCGAGAAGAGGTTGAGTGCCTTCAGCGCATAAGTCGGCCGCAACCTGGACTATGCAGCTGGGAATCACGCGCTCAATGCAAACTTTGATATTTTGAAATGTTTCGTTCCGCGGTTTCTCAGACCGCGGGGAAGCAGAGAGGCCCGGTCCGGAGGGGACCTGGAAGCGCACCGTGGGCCGGACTACGCTTTGATCTTAGCCATAAGGCTAAGAAGAAGAATCGGGGACCAAACTGTATGATTTTTCGCGGACGGCGCTCCTACGCGCCGAAGCGCCTTGGCACGTGCCACCCCTGGGTAAAAGGGGAGGGGAGGAGTCGGGCTCGAATGCCACGACGTTCCTCCTCTACTAATTGCGGGAGGAGGGGGGCGGAGGACCTAGCACGCGAGGATTCATTCTGGTGGGCGCGACGCGCTGAATTTAAAATTTATTATGTTGAAATTTTTCGTTCCGCAGTCCCTTAGAAAACGGGAAAACCCTCCGTCGCACCCCTCTGTTTCAGCATTTACATCTTTTAATCATTTTGTTAGTTGAAAAGGAAAAATTTTCAATTAACATTCCACGGTGTTTCAGGCCGTAGAATATTGTCCACCAGGCCCCGTGGTGCCATGATTTAATGCCCTCACATGCCCCCACGTCCTTCACATAAAAACGGGGGGGGCGGGTACCATTAGAAAAGCATCCTCGCGTGCTAGTTCCTCCGCCCCCTTCCACCTCTCGATTCTGCGGAGTAGGAAATTCGAGTCGTCGAGGCCCCCTACTCCACCGGGCGGTGTGTACGAAGGCACTACGGCGCTTAGGATGCGCAGTCCGGTAAAAATCATACACTTCATCTATATCTATATAATACCCCGCAAGCAGCCGCAAGGGCGATTGACGTGGGGTGTTTGGTCACCAACTGTAAAAAGGAAATATACCACATGCAAAAGAAACAACACGCAAAGATACACCCACAGCAGCGCACACACCCATGCAAAAATCCCTTCATCCAATACTGATGCAAACGCCTATACCGCAAAAAACTAAACCCCTTGATGCAGCACGGAAGCCATCCTACAACACGGAAGCCAGGACAAACAAGCAAGAAATTTAAACATCACCACCACATGAAAATGTACCACGTAGCACTCCACCCCGAAAGAGTCTGTAAAAGGCAGGGAATTCGACCCAACGTTGCAGGTAGCAGGAATTTCCCCCCGCGGAGAGGGACGAGGAATTGGAATGGAAACTTAAAAACAGATGAAATAAACACAAATGTGGTCATTCGGAAAGAATGGATTATAACAAAACGCATAAGGTTAGTGGAAGAGCATGCATAATACATACAACTAATGATTTTTTAGACGCTGAGGGTGCCTAGTGGAATTTTTGCTATCTATAACCCTGAAGTTGCTATCCCGTATTGTCCGGGGGGAAATGGAGTCCTTAAGTCTTCTAGCTCTGGCATCTATTTATTGATTTTTATATGCATGATCCAAGCGACCAATGTATATATTAGTACGAATAATTTGCGAGACCTCGGTGCTGAGCCATGCGGATCAAATTTATTCAATCATTTCAATCTTGCATTGAGACGTCTTTCAGCCAATGATTCCCACCCTAAATCCATGAATATTTATATAAAAACTCATACATTATGGCACCCTCATTTCTTCTTCTTGGCCTTATGGTTAAGATCAAATTGAGGTCCGGCCCCCGGTGCACTTTCAAGTCCGCAATGGACCGGTAGCTTGAGCACCGAGGCCGCACGGCCGCTTTAGGACCCCCGGGGGAACTCTCCGTCAATCCCGTACGTATCCGAGCAGGGCGGATGATTTGAACTACACGCGGTTTCATTTTCGGCCGCGACGATGGTCAAGCGACAGTTATTCGAGCTTTACGCCCGATCGGTTTTGTTGACCTCCTCACTCCAGCAGGTATTTGTGAAAGATTATATCAACCAAAAAACCATCATCTCAAATCGCCAAACAATTTAAATGTCTTCCCGATTCCACTCGTACTGGCCCAGAGCAGCCATAGAAACCGAGAAGAGGTTGAGTGCCTTCAGCGCATAAGTCGGCCGCAACCTGGACTATGCAGCTGGGAATCACGCGCTCAATGCAAACTTTGATATTTTGAAATGTTTCGTTCCGCGGTTTCTCAGACCGCGGGGAAGCAGAGCGGCCCGGTCCGGAGGGGACCTGGAAGCGCACCGTGGGCCGGACTACGCTTTGATCTTAGCCATAAGGCTAAGAAGAAGAATCGGGGACCAAACTGTATGATTTTTCGCGGACGGCGCTCCTACGCGCCGAAGCGCCTTGGCACGTGCCACCCGTGGGTAAAAGGGGAGGGGAGGAGTCGGGCTCGAATGCCACGACGTTCCTCCTCTACTGATTGCGGGAGGAGGGGGGCGGAGGTCCTAGCACGCGAGGACTCATTCTGGTGGGCGCGACGCGCTGAATTTAAAATTTATTATGTTGAAATTTTTCGTTCCGCAGTCCCTTAGAAAACGGGAAAACCCTCCGTCGCACCCCTCTGTTTCAGCATTTACATCTTTTAATCATTTTGTTAGTTGAAAAGGGAAAATTTTCAATTAACATTCCACGGTGTTTCAGGCCGTAGAATATTGTCCACCAGGCCCCGTGGTGCCATGATTTAATGCCCTCACATGCCCCCACGTCCTTCACATAAAAACGGGGGGGGCGGGTACCATTAGAAAAGCATCCTCGCGTGCTAGTTCCTCCGCCCCCTTCCACCTCTCGATTCTGCGGAGTAGGAAATTCGAGTCGTCGAGGCCCCCTACTCCACCGGGCGGTGTGTACGAAGGCACTACGGCGCTTAGGATGCGCAGCCCGGTAAAAATCATACACTTCATCTATATCTATATAATACCCCGCAAGGGCGATTGACGTGGGGTGTTTGGTCACCAACTGTAAAAAGGAAATATACCACATGCAAAAGAAACAACACGCAAAGATACACCCACAGCAGCGCACCCACCCATGCAAAAATCCCTTCATCCAATACTGATGCAAACGCCTATACCGCAAAAAAACTAAAAAACTGACCCCCTTGATGCAGCACGGAAGCCATCCTACAACACGGAAGCCGGGACAAACAAGCAAGAAATTTAAACATCACTACCACATGAAAATGTACCACGTAGCACTCCACCCCGAAAGAGTCTGTAAAAGGCAACGAATTCGACCCTACGTTGCTGGTAGCAGGAATTTCCCCCCGCGGAGAGGGACGAGGAATTGAAATGGAAACTTAAAAACAGATGAAATAAACATAAATGTGGTCATTCGGAAAGAATGGATTATAACAAAACGCATAAGGTTAGTGGAAGAGCATGCATAATACATACAACTAATGATTTTTTAGACGCTGAGGGTGGCTAGTGGAATTTTTGCTATCTATAACCCTGCAGTTGCTATCCCGTATTGTCCGGGGGGAAATGGAGTCCTTAAGTCTTCTAGCTCTGGCATCTATTTCTTGATTTTTATATGCATGATCCAAGCGACCAATGTATATATTAGTACGAATAATTTGCGAGACCTCGGTGCTGAGCCATGCGGATCAAATTTATTCAATCATTTCAATCTTGCATTGAGACGTCTTTCAGCCAATGATTCCAACCCTAAATCCATGAATATTTATATAAAAACTCATACATTATGGCACCCTCATTTCTTCTTCTTGGCCTAATGGTTAAGATCAAATTGAGGTCCGGCCCCCGGTGCACTTTCAAGTCCGCAATGGACCGGTAGCTTGAGCACCGAGGCCGCACGGCCGCTTTAGGACCCCCGGGGGAACTCTCCGTCAATCCCGTACGTATCCGAGCAGGGCGGATGATTTGAACTACACGCGGTTTCATTTTCGGCCGCGACGATGGTCAAGCGACAGTTATTCGAGCTTTACGCCCGATCGGTTTTGTTGACCTCCTCACTCCAGCAGGTATTTGTGAAAGATTATATCAACCAAAAAACCATCATCTCATATCGCCAAACAATTTAAATGTCTTCCCGATTCCACTCGTACTGGCCCAGAGCAGCCATAGAAACCGAGAAGAGGTTGAGTGCCTTCAGCGCATAAGTCGGCCGCAACCTGGACTATGCAGCTGGGAATCACGCGCTCAATGCAAACTTTGATATTTTGAAATGTTTCGTTCCGCGGTTTCTCAGACCGCGGGGAAGCAGAGAGGCCCGGTCCGGAGGGGACCTGGAAGCGCACCGTGGGCCGGACTACGCTTTGATCTTAGCCATAAGGCTAAGAAGAAGAATCGGGGACCAAACTGTATGATTTTTCGCGGACGGCGCTCCTACGCGCCGAAGCGCCTTGGCACGTGCCACCCCTGGGTAAAAGGGGAGGGGAGGAGTCGGGCTCGAATGCCACGACGTTCCTCCTCTACTAATTGCGGGAGGAGGGGGGCGGAGGACCTAGCACGCGAGGATTCATTCTGGTGGGCGCGACGCGCTGAATTTAAAATTTATTATGTTGAAATTTTTCGTTCCGCAGTCCCTTAGAAAACGGGAAAACCCTCCGTCGCACCCCTCTGTTTCAGCATTTACATCTTTTAATCATTTTGTTAGTTGAAAAGGAAAAATTTTCAATTAACATTCCACGGTGTTTCAGGCCGTAGAATATTGTCCACCAGGCCCCGTGGTGCCATGATTTAATGCCCTCACATGCCCCCACGTCCTTCACATAAAAACGGGGGGGGCGGGTACCATTAGAAAAGCATCCTCGCGTGCTAGTTCCTCCGCCCCCTTCCACCTCTCGATTCTGCGGAGTAGGAAATTCGAGTCGTCGAGGCCCCCTACTCCACCGGGCGGTGTGTACGAAGGCACTACGGCGCTTAGGATGCGCAGTCCGGTAAAAATCATACACTTCATCTATATCTATATAATACCCCGCAAGCAGCCGCAAGGGCGATTGACGTGGGGTGTTTGGTCACCAACTGTAAAAAGGAAATATACCACATGCAAAAGAAACAACACGCAAAGATACACCCACAGCAGCGCACACACCCATGCAAAAATCCCTTCATCCAATACTGATGCAAACGCCTATACCGCAAAAAACTAAACCCCTTGATGCAGCACGGAAGCCATCCTACAACACGGAAGCCAGGACAAACAAGCAAGAAATTTAAACATCACCACCACATGAAAATGTACCACGTAGCACTCCACCCCGAAAGAGTCTGTAAAAGGCAGGGAATTCGACCCAACGTTGCAGGTAGCAGGAATTTCCCCCCGCGGAGAGGGACGAGGAATTGGAATGGAAACTTAAAAACAGATGAAATAAACACAAATGTGGTCATTCGGAAAGAATGGATTATAACAAAACGCATAAGGTTAGTGGAAGAGCATGCATAATACATACAACTAATGATTTTTTAGACGCTGAGGGTGCCTAGTGGAATTTTTGCTATCTATAACCCTGAAGTTGCTATCCCGTATTGTCCGGGGGGAAATGGAGTCCTTAAGTCTTCTAGCTCTGGCATCTATTTATTGATTTTTATATGCATGATCCAAGCGACCAATGTATATATTAGTACGAATAATTTGCGAGACCTCGGTGCTGAGCCATGCGGATCAAATTTATTCAATCATTTCAATCATGCATTGAGACGTCTTTCAGCCAATGATTCCCACCCTAAATCCATGAATATTTATATAAAAACTCATACATTATGGCACCCTCATTTCTTCTTCTTGGCCTTATGGTTAAGATCAAATTGAGGTCCGGCCCCCGGTGCACTTTCAAGTCCGCAATGGACCGGTAGCTTGAGCACCGAGGCCGCACGGCCGCTTTAGGACCCCCGGGGGAACTCTCCGTCAATCCCGTACGTATCCGAGCAGGGCGGATGATTTGAACTACGCGCGGTTTCATTTTCGGCCGCGACGATGGTCAAGCGACAGTTATTCGAGCTTTACGCCCGATCGGTTTTGTTGACCTCCTCACTCCAGCAGGTATTTGTGAAAGATTATATCAACCAAAAAACCATCATCTCAAATCGCCAAACAATTTAAATGTCTTCCCGATTCCACTCGTACTGGCCCAGACCAGCCATAGAAACCGACAAGAGGTTGAGTGCCTTTAGCGCGTAACTCGGCCGCAACCTGGACTATGCAGCTGGGAATCACGCGCTCAATGCAAACTCTGATATTTTGAAATGTTTCGTTCCGCGGTTTCTCAGACCGCGGGGAAGCAGAGCGGCCCGGTCCGGAGGGGACCTGGAAGCGCACCGTGGGCCGGACTACGCTTTGATCTTAGCCATAAGGCTAAGAAGAAGAATCGGGGACCAAACTGTATGATTTTTCGCGGACGGCGCTCCTACGCGCCGAAGCGCCTTGGCACGTGCCACCCGTGTGTAAAAGGGGAGGGGAGGAGTCGGGCTCGAATGCCACGACGTTCCTCCTCTACTGATTGCGGGAGGAGGGGGGCGGAGGACCTAGCACGCGAGGATTCATTCTGGTGGGCGCGACGCGCTGAATTTAAAATTTATTATGTTGAAATTTTTCGTTCCGCAGTTCCTTAGAAAACGGGAAAACCCTCCGTCGCACCCCTCTGTTTCAGCATTTACATCTTTTAATCATTTTGTTAGTTGAAAAGGAAAAATTTTCAATTAATATTCCACGGTGTTTCAGGCCGTAGAATATTGTCCACCAGGCCCCGTGGTGCCATGATTTAATGCCCTCACATGCCCCCACGTCCTTCACATAAAAACGGGGGGGGCGGGTACCATTAGAAAAGCATCCTCGCGTGCTAGTTCCTCCGCCCCCTTCCACCTCTCGATTCTGCGGAGTAGGAAATTCGAGTCGTCGAGGCCCCCTACTCCACCGGGCGGTGTGTACGAAGGCACTACGGCGCTTAGGATGCGCAGCCCGGTAAAAATCATACACTTCATCTATATCTATATAATACCCCGCAAGGGCGATTGACGTGGGGTGTTTGGTCACCAACTGTAAAAAGGAAATATACCACATGCAAAAGAAACAACACGCAAAGATACACCCACAGCAGCGCACCCACCCATGCAAAAATCCCTTCATCCAATACTGATGCAAACGCCTATACCGCAAAAAAACTAAAAAACTGACCCCCTTGATGCAGCACGGAAGCCATCCTACAACACGGAAGCCGGGACAAACAAGCAAGAAATTTAAACATCACTACCACATGAAAATGTACCACGTAGCACTCCACCCCGAAAGAGTCTGTAAAAGGCAACGAATTCGACCCTACGTTGCTGGTAGCAGGAATTTCCCCCCGCGGAGAGGGACGAGGAAATGAAATGGAAACTTAAAAACAGATGAAATAAACATAAATGTGGTCATTCGGAAAGAATGGATTATAACAAAACGCATAAGGTTAGTGGAAGAGCATGCATAATACATACAACTAATGATTTTTTAGACGCTGAGGGTGGCTAGTGGAATTTTTGCTATCTATAACCCTGCAGTTGCTATCCCGTATTGTCCGGGGGGAAATGGAGTACTAAAGTCTTCTAGTTCTGGCATCTATTTCTTGATTTTTATATGCATGATCCAAGCGACCAATGTATATATTAGTACGAATAATTTGCGAGACCTCGGTGCTGAGCCATGCGGATGAAATTTATTCAATCATTTCAATCTTGCATTGAGACGTCTTTCAGCCAATGATTCCCACCCTAAATCCATGAATATTTACATAAAAACTCATACATTATGGCACCCTCATTTCTTCTTCTTGGCCTTATGGTTAAGATCAAATTGAGGTCCGGCCCCCGGTGCACTTTCAAGTCCGCAATGGACCGGTAGCTTGAGCACCGAGGCCGCAGGGCCGCTTTAGGACCCCCGGGGGAACTCTCCGTCAATCCCGTACGTATCCGAGCAGGGCGGATGATTTGAACTACGCGCGGTTTCATTTTCGGCCGCGACGATGGTCAAACGACAGTTATTCGAGCTTTACGCCCGATCGGTTTTGTTGACCTCCTCACTCCAGCAGGTATTTGTGAAAGATTATATCAACCAAAAAACCATCATCTCAAATCGCCAAACAATTTAAATGTCTTCCCGATTCCACTCGTACTGGCCCAGACCAGCCATAGAAACCGACAAGAGGTTGAGTGCCTTTAGCGCGTAACTCGGCCGCAACCTGGACTATGCAGCTGGGAATCACGCGCTCAATGCAAACTCTGATATTTTGAAATGTTTCGTTCCGCGGTTTCTCAGACCGCGGGGAAGCAGAGCGGCCCGGTCCGGAGGGGACCTGGAAGCGCACCGTGGGCCGGACTACGCTTTGATCTTAGCCATAAGGCTAAGATGAAGAATCGGGGACCAAACTGTATGATTTTTCGCGGACGGCGCTCCTACGCGCCGAAGTGCCTTGGCACGTGCCACCCGTGGGTAAAAGGGGAGGGGAGGAGTCTGGCTCGAATGCCACGACGTTCCTCCTCAACTGATTGCGGGAGGAGGGGGGCGGAGGACCTAGCACGCGAGGATTCATTCTGGTGGGCGCGACGCGCTAAATTTAAAATTTATTATGTTGAAATTTTTCGTTCCGCAGTCCCTTAGAAAACGGGAAAACCCTCCGTCGCACCCCTCTGTTTCAGCATTTACATCTTTTAATCATTTTGTTAGTTGAAAAGGAAAAATTTTCAATTAACATTCCACGGTGTTTCAGGCCGTAGAATATTGTCCACCAGGCCCCGTGGTGCCATGATTTAATGCCCTCACATGCCCCCACGTCCTTCACATAAAAACGGGGGGGCAGGTACCATTAGAAAAGCATCCTCGCGTGCTAGTTCCTCCGCCCCCTTCCACCTCTCGATTCTGCGGAGTAGGAAATTCGAGTTGTCGAGGCCCCCTACTCCACCGGGCGGTGTGTACGAAGGCACTACGGCGCTTAGGATGCGCAGTCCGGTAAAAATCATACACTTCATCTATATCTATATAATACCCCGCAAGGGCGATTGACGTGGGGTGTTTGGTCACCAACTGTAAAAAGGAAATATACTACATGCAAAAGAAACAACACGCAAAGATACACCCACAGCAGCGCACACACCCTTGCAAAAATCCCTTCATCCAATACTGATGCAAACGCCTATACCGCAAAAAAACTAAAAAACTGACCCCCTTGATGCAGCACGGAAGCCATCCTACAACACGGAAGCCAGGACAAACAAGCAAGAAATTTAAACATCACCACCACATGAAAATGTACCACGTAGCACTCCACCCCGAAAGAGTCTGTAAAAGGCAACGAATTCGACCCAACGTTGCTGGTAGCAGGAATTTCCCCCCGCGGAGAGGGACGAGGAAATTAAATGGAAACTTAAAAACAGATGAAATAAACACAAATGTGGTCATTCGGAAAGAATGGATTATAACAAAACGCATAAGGTTAGTTGAAGAGCATGCATAATACATACAACTAATGATTTTTTAGACGCTGAGGGTGGCTAGTGGAATTTTTGCCATCTATAACCCTGCAGTTGCTATCCCGTATTGTCCGGGGGGAAATGGAGTCCTTAAGTCTTCTAGCTCTGGCATCTATTTCTTGATTTTTATATGCATGATCCAAGCGACCAATGTATATATTAGTACGAATAATTTAAGAGACCTCGGTGCTGAGCCATGCGGATCAAATTTATTCAATCATTTCAATCTTGCATTGAGACGTCTTTCAGCCAATGATTCCCACCCTAAATCCATGAATATTTATATAAAAACTCATACATTATGGCACCCTCATTTCTTCTTCTTGGCCTTATGGTTAAGATCAAATTGAGGTCCGGCCCCCGGTGCACTTTCAAGTCCGCAATGGACCGGTAGCTTGAGCACCGAGGCCGCACGGCCGCTTTAGGACCCCCGGGGGAACTCTCCGTCAATCCCGTACGTATCCGAGCAGGGCGGATGATTTGAACTACGCGCGGTTTCATTTTCGGCCGCGACGATGGTCAAGCGACAGTTATTCGAGCTTTACGCCCGATCGGTTGGGTTGACCTCCTCACTCCAGCAGGTATTTGTGAAAGATTATATCAACCAAAAAACCATCATCTCAAATCGCCAAACAATTTAAATGTCTTCCCGATTCCACTCGTACTGGCCCAGAGCAGCCATAGAAACCGAGAAGAGGTTGAGTGCCTTCAGCGCATAAGTCGGCCGCAACCTGGACTATGCAGCCGGGAATCGCGCGCTCAATGCAAACTTTGATATTTTGAAATGTTTCGTTCCGCGGTTTCTCAGACCGCGGGGAAGCAGAGCGGCCCGGTCCGGAGGGGACCTGGAAGCACACCGTGGGCCGGACTACGCTTTGATCTTAGCCATAAGGCTAAGAAGAAGAATCGGGGACCAAACTGTATGATTTTTCGCGGACGGCGCTCCTACGCGCCGAAGCGCCTTGGCACGTGCCACCCGTGGGTAAAAGGGGAGGGGAGGAGTCGGGCTCGAATGCCACGACGTTCCTCCTCTACTGAATGCGGGAGGAGGGGGGCGGAGGACCTAGCACGCGAGGACTCATTCTGGTGGGCGCGACGCGCTGAATTTAAAATTTATTATGTTGAAATTTTTCGTTCCGCAGTCCCTTAGAAAACGGGAAAACCCTCCGTCGCACCCCTCTGTTTCAGCATTTACATCTTTTAATCATTTTGTTAGTTGAAAAGGAAAAATTTTCAATTAACATTCCACGGTGTTTCAGGCCGTAGAATATTGTCCACCAGGCCCCGTGGTGCCATGATTTAATGCCCTCACATGCCCCCACGTCCTTCACATAAAAACGGGGGGGGCGGGTACCATTAGAAAAGCATCCTCGCGTGCTAGTTCCTCCGCCCCCTTCCACCTCTCGATTCTGCGGAGTAGGAAATTCGAGTCGTCGAGGCCCCCTACTCCACCGGGCGGTGTGTACGAAGGCACTACGGCGCTTAGGATGCGCAGTCCGGTAAAAATCATACACTTCATCTATATCTATATAATACCCCGCAAGCAGCCGCAAGGGCGATTGACGTGGGGTGTTTGGTCACCAACTGTAAAAAGGAAATATACCACATGCAAAAGAAACAACACGCAAAGATACACCCACAGCAGCGCACACACCCATGCAAAAATCCCTTCATCCAATACTGATGCAAACGCCTATACCGCAAAAAAACTAAAAAACTGACCCCCTTGATGCAGCACGGAAGCCAT
>NW_027286287.1:2500-5000 GCF_022747635.1 Hetaerina americana | reverse complement strand
TTGGGTTGGGTTGGGTTGGGTTGGGTTGGGTTGGGTTGGGTTGGGTTGGGTGGGTTGGGGTTGGGTTGGGTTGGGTTGGGTTGGGTTGGGTTGGGTTGGGTTGGGTTGGTTGGGTTGGGTTGGGTTGGGTTGGGTTGGGTTGGGTTGGGTTGGGTTGGGTTGGGTTGGGTTGGGTTGGGTTGGTTGGGTTGGGTTGGGTTGGGTTGGGTTGGGTTGGGTTGGGTTGGGTTGGGTTGGGTTGGGTTGGGTTGGGTTGGGTTGGGTTGGGTTGGGTTGGGTTGGGTTGGGTTGGGTTGGGTTGGGTTGGGTTGGGTTGGGTTGGGTTGGGTTGGGTTGGGTTGGGTTGGGTTGGGTTGGGTTGGGTTGGGTTGGGTTGGGTTGGGTTGGGTTGGGTTGGGTTGGGTTGGGTTGGTTGGGTTGGGTTGGGTTGGGTTGGGTTGGGTTGGTTGGGTTGGGTTGGGTTGGGTTGGGTTGGGTTGGGTTGGGTTGGGTTGGGTTGGGTTGGGTTGGGTTGGGTTGGGTTGGGTTGGGTTGGGTTGGGTTGGGTTGGGTTGGGTTGGGTTGGGTTGGGGTTGGGTTGGGTTGGGTTGGGTTGGGTTGGGGTTGGGTTGGGTTGGTTGGGTTGGGTTGGGTTGGGTTGGGTTGGGTTGGGTTGGGTTGGGTTGGGTTGGGTTGGGTTGGGTTGGTTGGGTTGGGTTGGGTTGGTTGGGTTGGGTTGGGGTTGGGTTGGGTTGGGTTGGGTTGGGTTGGGTTGGGTTGGGTTGGTTGGGTTGGGTTGGGTTGGGTTGGGTTGGGTTGGGTTGGGTTGGGGTTGGGTTGGGTTGGGTTGGGTTGGGTTGGGTTGGGTTGGGTTGGGTTGGGTTGGGTTGGGTTGGGTTGGGTTGGGTTGGTTGGGTTGGGTTGGGGTTGGGTTGGGTTGGGTTGGGTTGGGTTGGGTTGGGTTGGGTTGGGTTGGGTTGGGTTGGGTTGGGTTGGGTTGGGTTGGGTTGGGTTGGGTGGGTTGGGTTGGTTGGGTTGGGTTGGGTTGGGTTGGGTTGGGTTGGGTTGGGTTGGGTTGGGTTGGGTTGGGTTGGGTTGGGTTGGGTTGGGTTGGGTTGGGTTGGGTTGGGTTGGGTTGGGTTGGGTTGGGTTGGGTTGGGTTGGGTTGGGTGGGTTGGGTTGGGTTGGGTTGGGTTGGGTTGGGTTGGGTTGGGTTGGGTTGGGTTGGGTTGGGTTGGGTTGGGTTGGGTTGGGTTGGGTTGGGTTGGGTTGGGTTGGGTTGGGTTGGGTTGGGTTGGGTTGGGTTGGGTTGGGTTGGGTTGGGTTGGGTTGGGTTGGGTTGGGTTGGGTTGGGTTGGGTTGGGTTGGGTTGGGTTGGGTTGTGTTGGGTTGGGTTGGGTTGGGTTGGGTTGGGTTGGTTGGGTTGGGTTGGGGTTGGGTTGGGTTGGTTGGGTTGGGTTGGGTTGGTTGGGTTGGGTTGGGTTGGGTTGGGTTGGGTTGGGTTGGGTTGGGTTGGGTTGGGTTGGGTTGGGTTGGGTTGGGTTGGGTTGGGTTGGGTTGGGGTTGGGTTGGGTTGGGTTGGGTTGGGTTGGGTTGGTTGGGTTGGGTTGGGTTGGGTTGGGTTGGGTTGGGTTGGGTTTTGGGGTTGGGTTGGGTTGGGTTGGGTTGGGTTGGGTTGGGTTGGGTTGGGTTGGGTTGGGTTGGGTTGGGTTGGGTTGGGTAGGGTTGGGTTGGGTTGGGTTGGGTTGGGTTGGGTTGGGTTGGGTTGGGTTGGGTTGGGTTGGGTTGGGTTGGGTTGGGTTGGTTGGGTTGGGTTGGGTTGGGTTGGGTTGGGTTGGGTTGGGTTGGGTTGGGTTGGGTTGGGTTGGGTTGGGTTGGGTTGGGTTGGGTTGGGTTGGGTTGGGTAGGGTTGGGTTGGGTTGGGATGGGTTGGTTGGGTTGGGTTGGGTTGGGTTGGTTGGGTTGGGTTGGGTTGGGTTGGGTTGGGTTGGGTTGGGTTGGGTTGGGTTGGGTTGGGTTGGGTTGGGTTGGGTTGGGTTGGGTTGGGTTGGGTTGGGTTGGGTTGGGTTGGGTTGGGTTGGGTTGGGTTGGGTTGGGTTGGGTTGGGTTGGGTTGGGTTGGGTTGGGTTGGGTTGGGTTGGGTTGGGTTGGGTTGGGTCTGGGTTGGGTTGGGTTGGGTTGGGTTGGGTTGGGTTGGGTTGGGTTGGGTTGGGTTGGGTTGGGTTGGGTTGGGTTGGGTTGGGTTGGGTTGGGTTGGGTTGGGATGGGAGGTTGGGTTGGGTTGGGTTGGGTTGGGTTGGGTTGGGTAGGGTTGGGTTGGGTTGGGTTTGGGTTGGGTTGGGTTGGGTTGGGTTGGGTTGGGTTGGGTTGGGTTGGGTTGGGTTGGGTTGGGTTGGGTTGGGTTGGGTTGGGTTGGGTTGGGTTGGGTTGGGTTGGGTTGGGTTGGGTGGGTTGGGTTGGGTTGGGTTGGGTTGGGTTGGGTTGGGTTGGGTTGGGTTGGGTTGGGTTGGGTTGGGTTGGG
>NW_027286286.1:0-31601 GCF_022747635.1 Hetaerina americana | reverse complement strand
TCTAGGTGAAATTCTCACTCGACACAAATCAAACAAAAATGTTTCCATGGTGTGTATTGTTGTTCATTTTCATCAAAAAAACAAAATAAAACCCAGAATAAATCATTAAAGGCAAGAAATGAGCATAAAAGATGCCTCAGCGCAAAAGTTAATTTTAGTAAAAGAGCCCAAATTTCAAAAAAATATTGCGAAAAACCAACAATCTTCCATTATAGAGTGAATGTTTTAGGTGTATAGAAGGCATTTTTTTAATTTTTAGAAATTTTAATTTTTCACATTTTTCCGTGAAAAGTGCCAATACCCCCCCCTTTGGGTTCTAGGTGAAATTCTCACTCGACACAAATCAAACAAAAAATGTTTCCATGGTGTGTATTGTTGTTCATTTTCATCAAATAAACAAAATAAAACCCAGAATAAATCATTAAAGGCAAGAAATGAGCCTAAAAGATGCCTCAGCGGAAAAGTTAATGTTAGTAAAAGAGCCCAAATTTCAAAAAATATTGCGAAAAAACAACAATCTTCGATCATAGAGTGAATGTTTGAGGTGTATAGAAGGCATTTATTTCATTTTTAGAAATTTTAATTTTTCACATTTTTCCACGAAAAAGGCCAATACCCCCCCTTTGGGTTCTAGGTGAAATTCTCACTCGACACAAATCAAACAAAAATGTTTCCATGGTGTGTATTGTTGTTCATTTTCATCAAATAAACAAAATAAAACCCAGAATAAATCATTAAAGACAAGAAATGAGCATAAAAGATGCCTCAGCGCAAGTGTTATTGTTAGTAAAAGAGCCCAAATTTCAAAAAATATTGCGAAAAACAACAATCTTCCATTATAGAGTGAATGTTTGAGGTGTATAGAAGGCATTTATTTCATTTTTAGAAATTTTAATTTTTCACATTTTTCCACGAAAAGTGCCCTTTGGGTTCTAGGTGAAATTCTCACTCGACACAAATAAAACAAAAATGTTTCCATGGTGTGTATTGTTGTTCATTTTCATCAAAAAAATAAAATAAAACCCAGAATAAATCATTAAAGGCAAGAAATGAGCCTAAAAGATGCCTTCGCGCAAAAGTTAATGTTAGTAAAAGAGCCCAAATTTCAAAAAAATTTTGCGAAAAACAACAATCTTCCATCATAGAGTGAATGTTTGAGGTGTATAGAAGGCATTTATTTCATTTTTAGAAATTTTAATTTTTCACATTTTTCCATGAAAAGTGCCAATACCCCCCCCTTTGGGTTCTAGGTGAAATTCTCACTCAACACAAATCAAACAAAAATGTTTCCATGGTGTGTATTGTTTTCATTTTCTCAAATAAACAAAATAAAACCCAGAATAAATCATTAAAGACAAGAAATGAGCCTAAAAGATGCCTCAGCGCAAATGTTAATGTTAGTAAAAGAGCCCAAATTTCAAAAAATATTGCGAAAAACGACAATCTTCCATTATAGAGTGAATGTTTGAGGTGTATAGAAGGCATTTATTTCATTTTTAGAAATTTTAATTTTTCACATTTTCCACGAAAAGTGCCAATACCCCCCCCTTTGGGTTCTAGGTGAAATTCTCACTCGACACAAATAAAACAAAAATGTTTCCATGGTGTGTATTGTTGTTCATTTTCATCAAATAAACAAAATAAAACCCAGAATAAATCATTAAAGGCAAGAAATGAGCCTAAAAGATGCCTCAGCGCAAAAGTTAATGTTAGTAAAAGAGCCCTTATTTCAAAAAATATTGCGAAAAACAACAATTTTCCATCATAGAGTGAATGTTTGAGGTGTATAGAAGGCATTTATTTCATTTTTAGGAATTTTAATTTTTTCACATTTTTCCACGAAAAGTGCCAATACCCCCCCCTTTGGGTTCTAGGTGAAATTCTCACTCGACACAAATAAAACAAAAATGTTTCCATGGTGTGTATTGTTGTTCATTTTCATCAAAAAAATAAAATAAAACCCAGAATAAATCATTAAAGGCAAGAAATGAGCCTAAAAGATGCCTTCGCGCAAAAGTTAATGTTATTAAAAGAGCCCAAATTTCAAAAAATATTGCGAAAAACAACAATCTTCCATCATAGAGTGAATGTTTGAGGTGTATAGAAGGCATTTATTTCATTTTTAGAAATTTTAATTTTTCACATTTTTCCATGAAAAGTGCCAATACCCCCCCCTTTGGGTTCTAGGTGAAATTTTCACTCGACACAAATCAAACATAAATGTTTCCATGGTGTGTATTGTTGTTCATTTTCATCAAATAAACATAATAAAACCCAGAATAAATCATTAAAGACAAGAAATGAGCAAAAAGATGCCTCAGCGCAAGTGTTAATGTTAGTAAAAGAGCCCAAATTTCGAAAAAAATATTGCGAAAAACCACAATCTTCCATTATAGAGTGAATGTTTTAGGTGTATAGAAGGCATTTTTTTAATTTTTAGAAATTTTAATTTTTCACATTTTTCCGTGAAAAGTGCGATTACCCCCCCCTTTGGGTTCTAGGTGAAATTCTCACTCATCACAAATCAAACAAAAATGTTTCCATGGTGTGTATTGTTGTTCATTTTCATCAAATAAACAAAATAAAACCCAGAATAAATCATTAAAGACAAGAAATGAGCCTAAAAGATGCCTCAGCGCAATGTTAATGTTAGTAAAAGAGCCCAAATTTCAAAAAATATTGCGAAAAACAACAATCTTCCATCATAGAGTGAATGTTTGAGGTGTATAGAAGGCATTTATTTCATTTTTAGAAATTTTAATTTTTCACATTTTTCCACGAAAAGTGCCAATACCCCCACCTTTGGGTTCTAGGTGAAATTCTCACTCGACACAATAAAACAAAAATGTTTCCATGGTGTGTATTGTTGTTCATTTTCATCAAATAAACAAAATAAAACCCTGAATAAATCATTAAAGGCAAGAAATGAGCCTAAAAGATGCCTCAGCGCAAAAGTTAATGTTAGTAAAAGAGCCCAAATTTCGAAAAATATTGCGAAAAAATAAAATCTTCCATTATAGAGTAAATGTTTGAGGTGTATAGAAGGCATTTTTTTAATTTTTAGAAATTTTAATTTTTCACATTTTTCCGTGAAAAGTGCCAATACCCCCCCCTTTGGGTTCTAGGTGAAATTCTCACTCGACACAAATCAAACAAAAATGTTTAAATGGTGTGTATTGTTGTTCATTTTCATCAAATAAACAAAATAAAACCCAGAATAAATCATTAAAGGCAAGAAATGAGCCTAAAAGATGCCTCAGCGCAAAAGTTAATGTTAGTAAAAGAGCCCAAATTTCGAAAAATATTGCGAAAAAAATAAAATCTTTCATTATAGAGTAAATGTTTGAGGTGTATAGAAGGCATTTTTTTAATTTTTAGAAATTTTAATTTTTCACATTTTTCCGTGAAAAGTGCCAATACCCCCCCCTTTGGGTTCTAGGTGAAATTCTCGCTCGACACATATCAAACAAAAATGTTTAAATGGTGTGTATTGTTGTTCATTTTCATCAAATAAACAAAATAAAACCCAGAATAAATCATTAAAGGCAAGAAATGAGCCTAAAAGATGCCTCAGCGCAAAAGTTAATGTTAGTAAAAGAGCCCAAATTTCGAAAAATATTGCGAAAAAATAAAATCTTCCATTATAGAGTAAATGTTTGAGGTGTATAGAAGGCATTTTTTTAATTTTTAGAAATTTTAATTTTTCACATTTTTCCGTGAAAAGTGCCAATACCCCCCCCTTTGGGTTCTAGGTGAAATTCTCACTCGACACAAATCAAACAAAAATGTTTCCATGGTGTGTATTGTTGTTCATTTTCATCAAATAAACAAAATAAAACCCAGAATAAATCATTAAAGGCAAGAAATGAGCCTAAAAGATGCCTCAGCGCAAAAGTTAATGTTAGTAAAAGAGCCCAAATTTCAAAAAATATTGCGAAAAACAACAATCTTCGATCATAGAGTGAATGTTTGAGGTGTATAGAAGGCATTTATTTCATTTTTAGAAATTTTAATTTTTCACATTTTTCCACGAAAAAGGCCAATACCCCCCCCTTTTGGTTCTAGGTGAAATTCTCACTCGACACAAATCGAACAAAAATGTTTCCATGGTGTGTATTGTTGTTCATTTTCATCAAATAAACAAAATAAAACCCAGAGTAAATCATTAAAGACAAGAAATGAGCTTAAAAGATGCCTCAGCGCAAGTGTTAATGTTAGTAAAAGAGCCCAAATTTCAAAAAATATTGCGAAAAACAACAATCTTCCATTATAGAGTGAATGTTTGAGGTGTATAGAAGGCATTTATTTCATTTTTAGAAATTTTAATTTTTCACATTTTTCCACGAAAAGTGCCAATACCCCCCCCTTTGGGTTCTAGGTGAAATTCTCACTCAACACAAATCAAACAAAAATGTTTCCATGGTGTGTATTGTTTTCATTTTCATCAAATAAACAAAATAAAACCCAGAATAAATCATTAAAGACAAGAAATGAGCCTAAAAGATGCCTCAGCGCAAATGTTAATGTTAGTAAAAGAGCCCAAATTTCAAAAAATATTGCGAAAAACGACAATCTTCCATTATAGAGTGAATGTTTGAGGTGTATAGAAGGCATTTATTTCATTTTTAGAAATTTTAATTTTTCACATTTTTCCACGAAAAGTGCCAATACCCCCCCCTTTGGGTTCTAGGTGAAATTCTCACTCGACACAAATAAAACAAAAATGTTTCCATGGTGTGTATTGTTGTTCATTTTAATCAATTAAACAAAATAAAACCCAGAATAAATCATTAAAGACAAGAAATGAGCATAAAAGATGCCTCAGCGCAAGTGTTAATGTTAGTAAAAGAGCCCAAATTTCAAAAAAATATTGCGAAAAACCACAATCTTCCATTATAGAGTGAATGTTTTAGGTGTATAGAAGGCATTTTTTTAATTTTTAGAAATTTTAATTTTTCACATTTTTCCGTGAAAAGTGCCAATACCCCCCCCTTTGGGTTCTAGGTGAAATTCTCACTCAACACAAATCAAACAAAAATGTTTCCATGGTGTGTATTGTTGTTCATTTTCATCAAATAAACAAAATAAAACCCAGAATAAATCATTAAAGACAAGAAATGAGCATAAAAGATGCCTCAGCGAGTGTGTTAATGTTAGTAAAAGAGCCCAAATTTCAAAAAAATATTGCGAAAAACCACAATCTTCCATTATAGAGTGAATGTTTTAGGTGTATAGAAGGCATTTTTTTAATTTTTAGAAATTTTAATTTTTCACATTTTTCCGTGAAAAGTGCGATTACCCCCCCCTTTGGGTTCTAGGTGAAATTCTCACTCGAACCAAATCAAACAAAAATGTTTCCATGGTGTGTATTGTTGTTCATTTTCATCAAATAAACAAAATAAAACCCAGAATAAATCATTAAAGGCAAGAAATGAGCCTAAAAGATGCCTCAGCGCAAAAGTTAATTTTAGTAAAAGAGCCCAAATTTCAAAAAATATTGCGAAAAACAACAATCTTCCATCATAGAGTGAATGTTTGAGGTGTATAGAAGGCATTTATTTCATTTTTAGAAATTTTAATTTTTCACATTTTTCCACGAAAAGTGCCAATACCCCCACCTTTGGGTTCTAGGTGAAATTCTCACTCGCCACAATAAAACAAAAATGTTTCCATGGTGTGTATTGTTGTTCATTTTCATCAAATAAACAAAATAAAACCCAGAATAAATCATTAAAGACAAGAAATGAGCATAAAAGATGCCTCAGCGCAAGTGTTAATGTTAGTAAAAGAGCCCAAATTTCAAAAAAATATTGCGAAAAACCACAATCTTCCATTATAGAGTGAATGTTTTAGGTGTATAGAAGCCATTTTTTTAATTTTTAGAAGTTTTAATTTTTCACATTTTTCCGTGAAAAGTGCCAATACCCCCCCCTTTGGGTTCTAGGAGAAATTCTCACTCGACACAAATCAAATAAAAGCGTTTAAATGGTGTGTATTGTTGTTCATTTTCATCAAATAAACAAAATAAAACCCAGAATAAATCATTAAAGGCAAGAAATGAGCCTAAAAGATGCCTCAGCGCAAAAGTTAATGTTAGTAAAAGAGCCCAAATTTCGAAAAATATTGCGAAAAAATAAAATCTTCCATTATAGAGTAAATGTTTGAGGTGTATAGATGGCATTTTTTTAATTTTTAGAAATTTTAATTTTTCACATTTTTCCGTGAAAAGTGCCAATACCCTCCCTTTGGGTTCTAGGTGAAATTCTCACTCGACACAAATCAAACAAAAATGTTTCCATGGTGTGTATTGTTGTTCATTTTCATCAAATAAACAAAATAAAACCCAGAATAAATCATTAAAGGCAAGAAATGAGCCTAAAAGATGCCTCAGCGCAAAAGTTAATGTGAGTAAAAGAGCCCAAATTTCAAAAAATATTGCGAAAAACAACAATCTTCGATCATAGAGTGAATGTTTGAGGTGTATAGAAGGCATTTATTTCATTTTTAGAAATTTTAATTTTTCACATTTTTCCACGAAAAAGGCCAATACCCCCCCCTTTGGGTTCTAGGTGAAATTCTCACTCGACACAAATCAAACAAAAATGTTTCCATGGTTTGTATTGTTGTTCATTTTCATCAAATAAACAAAATAAAACCCAGAATAAATCATTAAAGACAAGAAATGAGCATAAAAGATGCCTCAGCGCAAGTGTTAATGTTAGTAAAAGAGCCCAAATTTCAAAAAATATTGCGAAAAACAACAATCTGCCATTATAGAGTGAATGTTTGAGGTGTATAGAAGGCATTTATTTCATTTTTAGAAATTTTAATTTTTCACATTTTTCCACGAAAAAGGCCAATACCCCCCCCTTTGGGTTCTAGGTGAAATTCTCACTCGACACATATCAAACAAAAATGTTTCCATGGTGTGTATTGTTGTTCATTTTCATCAAATAAACAAAATAAAACCCAGAATAAATCATTAAAGGCAAGAAATGAGCATAAAAGATGCCTCAGCGCAAGTGTTAATGTTAGTAAAAGAGCCCAAATTTCAAAAAAATATTGCGAAAAACCACAATCTTCCATTATAGAGTGAATGTTTTAGGTGTATAGAAGGCATTTTTTTAATTTTTAGAAATTTTAATTTTTCACATTTTTCCGTGAAAAGTGCCAATACCCCCCCCTTTGGGTTCTAGGTGAAATTCTCACTCAACACAAATCAAACAAAAATGTTTCCATGGTGTGTATTGTTGTTCATTTTCATCAAATAAACAAAATAAAACCCAGAATAAATCATTAAAGACAAGAAATGAGCATAAAAGATGCCTCAGCGCAAGTGTTAATGTTAGTAAAAGAGCCCAAATTTCAAAAAAATATTGCGAAAAACCACAATCTTCCATTATAGAGTGAATGTTTTAGGTGTATAGAAGGCATTTTTTTAATTTTTAGAAATTTTAATTTTTCACATTTTTCCGTGAAAAGTGCGATTACCCCCCCCTTTGGGTTCTAGGTGAAATTCTCACTCGAACCAAATCAAACAAAAATGTTTCCATGGTGTGTATTGTTGTTCATTTTCATCAAATAAACAAAATAAAACCCAGAATAAATCATTAAAGGCAAGAAATGAGCCTAAAAGATGCCTCAGCGCAAAAGTTAATTTTAGTAAAAGAGCCCAAATTTCAAAAAATATTGCGAAAAACAACAATCTTCCATCATAGAGTGAATGTTTGAGGTGTATAGAAGGCATTTATTTCATTTTTAGAAATTTTAATTTTTCACATTTTTCCACGAAAAGTGCCAATACCCCCACCTTTGGGTTCTAGGTGAAATTCTCACTCGACACAATAAAACAAAAATGTTTCCATGGTGTGTATTGTTGTTCATTTTCATCAAATAAACAAAATAAAACCCAGAATAAATCATTAAAGACAAGAAATGAGCATAAAAGATGCCTCAGCGCAAGTGTTAATGTTAGTAAAAGAGCCCAAATTTCAAAAAAATATTGCGAAAAACCACAATCTTCCATTATAGAGTGAATGTTTTAGGTGTATAGAAGCCATTTTTTTAATTTTTAAAAGTTTTAATTTTTCACATTTTTCCGTGAAAAGTGCCAATACCCCCCCCTTTGGGTTCTAGGAGAAATTCTCACTCGACACAAATCAAATAAAAGCGTTTAAATGGTGTGTATTGTTGTTCATTTTCATCAAATAAACAAAATAAAACCCAGAATAAATCATTAAAGGCAAGAAATGAGCCTAAAAGATGCCTCAGCGCAAAAGTTAATGTTAGTAAAAGAGCCCAAATTTCGAAAAATATTGCGAAAAAATAAAATCTTCCATTATAGAGTAAATGTTTGAGGTGTATAGATGGCATTTTTTTAATTTTTAGAAATTTTAATTTTTCACATTTTTCCGTGAAAAGTGCCAATACCCCCCCCTTTGGGTTCTAGGTGAAATTCTCACTCGACACAAATCAAACAAAAATGTTTCCATGGTGTGTATTTTTGTTCATTTTCATCAAATAAACAAAATAAAACCCAGAATAAATCATTAAAGGCAAGAAATGAGCCTAAAAGATGCCTCAGCGCAAAAGTTAATGTGAGTAAAAGAGCCCAAATTTCAAAAAATATTGCGAAAAACAACAATCTTCGATCATAGAGTGAATGTTTGAGGTGTATAGAAGGCATTTATTTCATTTTTAGAAATTTTAATTTTTCACATTTTTCCACGAAAAAGGCCAATACCCCCCCCTTTGGGTTCTAGGTGAAATTCTCACTCGACACAAATCAAACAAAAATGTTTCCATGGTTTGTATTGTTGTTCATTTTCATCAAATAAACAAAATAAAACCCAGAATAAATCATTAAAGACAAGAAATGAGCATAAAAGATGCCTCAGCGCAAGTGTTAATGTTAGTAAAAGAGCCCAAATTTCAAAAAATATTGCGAAAAACAACAATCTGCCATTATAGAGTGAATGTTTGAGGTGTATAGAAGGCATTTATTTCATTTTTAGAAATTTTAATTTTTCACATTTTTCCACGAAAAAGGCCAATACCCCCCCCTTTGGGTTCTAGGTGAAATTCTCACTCGACACATATCAAACAAAAATGTTTCCATGGTGTGTATTGTTGTTCATTTTCATCAAATAAACAAAATAAAACCCAGAATAAATCATTAAAGGCAAGAAATGAGCATAAACGATGCCTCAGCGCAAAAGTTAATGTTAGTAAAAGAGCCCAAATTTCAAAAAATATTGCGAAAAACAACAATCTTCCATCATAGAGTGAATGTTTGAGGTGTATAGAAGGCATTTATTTCATTTTTAGAAATTTTAATTTTTCACATTTTTCCATGAAAAGTGCCAATACCCCCCCCTTTGGGTTCTAGGTGAAATTCTCACTCGACACAAATCAAACAAAAATGTTTCCATGGTGTGTATTGTTGTTCATTTTCATCAAATAAACAAAATAAAACCCAGAATAAATCATTAAAGACAAGAAATGAGCATAAAAGATGCCTCAGCGCAAAAGTTACTTTTAGTAAAAGAGCCCAAATTTCAAAAAAATATTGCGAAAAACCACAATCTTCCATTATAGAGTGAATGTTTTAGGTGTATAGAAGGCATTTTTTTAATTTTTAGAAATTTTAATTTTTCATATTTTTCCGTGAAAAGTGCCAATACCCCCCCCTTTGGGTTCTAGGTGAAATTCTCACTCGACTCAAATCAAACAAAAATGTTTCCATGGTGTGTATTGTTGTTCATTTTCATCAAATAAACAAAATAAAACCCAGAATAAATCATTAAAGGCAAGAAATGAGCATAAAAGATGCCTCAGCGCAAGTGTTAATGTTAGTAAAAGAGCCCAAATTTCAAAAAATATTGCGAAAAACAACAATCTTCCATTATAGAGTGAATGTTTTAGGTGTATAGAAGGCATTTTTTTAATTTTTAGAAATTTTAATTTTTCAAATTTTTCCGTGAAAAGTGCCAATACCCCCCCCTTTGGGTTCTAGGTGAAATTCTCACTCGTCACAAATCAAACAAAAATGTTTCCATTGTGTGTATTGTTGTTCATTTTCATCAAATAAACAAAATAAAACCCAGAATAAATCATTAAAGAGAAGAAATGAGCATAAAAGATGCCTCAGCGCAAATGTTAATGTTAGTAAAAGAGCCCAAATTTCAAAAAAATATTGCGAAAAACCACAATCTTCCATTATAGAGTGAATGTTTTAGGTGTATAGAAGGCATTTTTTTAATTTTTAGAAATTTTAATTTTTCACATTTTTCCGTGAAAAGTGCCAATACCCCCAATTTGGGTTCTGGGTGAAATTCTCACTCGACACAAATCAAACAAAAATGTTTCCATGGTGTGTATTGTTGTTCATTTTCATCAAATAAACAAAATAAAACCCAGAATAAATCATTAAAGACAAGAAATGAGCATAAAAGATGCCTCAGCGCAAGTGTTAATGTTAGTAAAAGAGCCCAAATTTCAAAAAAATATTGCGAAAAACCAACAATCTTCCATTATAGAGTGAATGTTTTAGGTGTATAGAAGGCATTTTTTTAATTTTTAGAAATTTTAATTTTTCACATTTTTCCGTGAAAAGTGCCAATACCCCCCCCTTGGGTTCTAGGTGAAATTCTCACTCGACACAAATCAAACAAAAATGTTTCCATGGTGTGTATTGTTGTTCATTTTCATCAAATAAACAAAATAAAACCCAGAATAAATCATTAAAGACAAGAAATGAGCATAAAAGATGCCTCAGCGCAAATGTTAATGTTAGTAAAAGAGCCCAAATTTCAAAAAATATTGCGAAAAACAACAATCTTCCATTATAGAGTGAATGTTTGAGGTGTATAGAAGGCATTTATTTCATTTTTAGAAATTTTAATTTTTCACATTTTTCCACGAAAAGTGCCAATACCCCCCCCTTTGGGTTCTAGGTGAAATTCTCACTCGACACAAATAAAGCAAAAATGTTTCCATGGTGTGTATTGTTGTTCATTTTCATCAAATAAACAAAATAAAACCCAGAATAAATCATTAAAGGCAAGAAATGAGCCTAAAAGATGCCTCAGCGCAAAAGTTAATGTTAGTAAAAGAGACCTAATTTCAAAAAATATTGCGAAAAACAACAATTTTCCATCATAGAGTGAATGTTTGAGGTGTATAGAAGGCATTTATTTCATTTTTAGAAATTATAATTTTTCACATTTTTCCATGAAAAGTGCCAATACCCCCCTTTGGGTTCTAGGTGAAATTCTCACTCAACACAAATCAAACAAAAATGTTTCCATGGTGTGTATTGTTGTTCATTTTCATCAAATAAACAAAATAAAACCCAGAATAAATCATTAAAGACAAGAAATGAGCATAAAAGATGCCTCAGCGCAAGTGTTAATGTTAGTAAAAGAGCCCAAATTTCAAAAAAATATTGCGAAAAACCACAATCTTCCATTATAGAGTGAATGTTTTAGGTGTATAGAAGGCATTTTTTTAATTTTTAGAAATTTTAATTTTTCACATTTTTCCGTGAAAAAGGCCAATACCCCCCCCTTTGGGTTCTAGGTGAAATTCTCACTCGACACAAATCAAACAAAAATGTTTCCATGGTGTGTATTGTTGTTCATTTTCATCAAATAAACAAAATAAAACCCAGAATAAATCATTAAAGACAAGAAATGAGCATAAAAGATGCCTCAGCGCAAATGGTAATGTTAGTAAAAGAGCCCAATTTTCAAAAAATATTGCGAAAAACAATAATCTTCCATTATAGAGTGAATGTTTGAGGTGTATAGAAGGCATTTATTTCATTTTTAGAAATTTTAATTTTTCACATTTTTCCACGAAAAAGGCCAATACCCCCCCCTTTGGGTTTTAGGTGAAATTCTCACTCAACACAAATCAAACAAAAATGTTTCCATGGTGTGTATTGTTGTTCATTTTCATCAAATAAACAAAATAAAACCCAGAATAAATCATTAAAGGCAAGAAATGAGCATAAAAGATGCCTCAGCGCAAAAGTTAATTTTAGTAAAAGAGCCCAAATTTCAAAAAAATATTGCGAAAAACCAACAATCTTCCATTATAGAGTGAATGTTTTAGGTGTATAGAAGGCATTTTTTTAATTTTTAGAAATTTTAATTTTTCACATTTTTCCGTGAAAAGTGCCAATACCCCCCCCTTTGGGTTCTAGGTGAAATTCTCACTCGACACAAATCAAACAAAAATGTTTAAATGGTGTGTATTGTTGTTCATTTTCATCAAATAAACAAAATAAAACCCAGAATAAATCATTAGAGGCAAGAAATGAGCATAAAAGATGCCTCAGCGCAAGTGTTAATGTTAGTAAAAGAGCCCAAATTTCAAAAAATATTGCGAAAAACAACAATCTTCCATTATAGAGTGAATGTTTTAGGTGTATAGAAGGCATTTTTTTAATTTTTAGAAATTTTAATTTTTCACATTTTTCCATGAAAAGTGCCAATACCCCCCCCCGTTGGGTTCTAGGTGAAATTCTCACTCGACACAAATCAAACAAAAATGTTTCCATTGTGTGTATTGTTGTTCATTTTCATCAAATAAACAAAATAAAACCCAGAATAAATCATTAAAGAGAAGAAATGAGCATAAAAGATGCCTCAGCGCAAATGTTAATGTTAGTAAAAGAGCCCAAATTTCAAAAAAATATTGCGAAAAACCACAATCTTCCATTATAGAGTGAATGTTTTAGGTGTATAGAAGGCATTTTTTTAATTTTTAGAAATTTTAATTTTTCACATTTTTCCGTGAAAAGTGCCAATACCCCCAATTTGGGTTCTGGGTGAAATTCTCACTCGACACAAATCAAACAAAAATGTTTCCATGGTGTGTATTGTTGTTCATTTTCATCAAATAAACAAAATAAAACCCAGAATAAATCATTAAAGACAAGAAATGAGCATAAAAGATGCCTCAGCGCAAGTGTTAATGTTAGTAAAAGAGCCCAAATTTCAAAAAAATATTGCGAAAAACCACAATCTTCCATTATAGAGTGAATGTTTTAGGTGTATAGAAGGCATTTTTTTAATTTTTAGAAATTTTAATTTTTCACATTTTTCCGTGAAAAGTGCCAATACCCCCCCCTTTGGGTTCTAGGTGAAATTCTCACTCGACACAAATCAAACAAAAATGTTTCCATGGTGTGTATTGTTGTTCATTTTCATCAAATAAACAAAATAAAACCCAGAATAAATCATTAAAGACAAGAAATGAGCATAAAAGATGCCTCAGCGCAAATGTTAAATGTTAGTAAAAGAGCCCAAATTTCAAAAAATATTGCGAAAAACAACAATCTTCCATTATAGAGTGAATGTTTGAGGTGTATAGAAGGCATTTATTTCATTTTTAGAAATTTTAATTTTTCACATTTTTCCACGAAAAGTGCCAATACCCCCCCCTTTGGGTTCTAGGTGAAATTCTCACTCGACACAAATAAAACAAAAATGTTTCCATGGTGTGTATTGTTGTTCATTTTCATCAAATAAACAAAATAAAACCCAGAATAAATCATTAAAAGCAAGAAATGAGCCTAAAAGATGCCTCAGCGCAAAAGTTAATGTTAGTAAAAGAGACCTAATTTCAAAAAATATTGCGAAAAACAACAATTTTCCATCATAGAGTGAATGTTTGAGGTGTATAGAAGGCATTTATTTCATTTTTAGAAATTTTAATTTTTCACATTTTTCCATGAAAAGTGCCAATACCCCCCCCCTTTGGGTTCTAGGTGAAATTCTCACTCAACACAAATCAAACAAAAATGTTTCCATGGTGTGTATTGTTGTTCATTTTCATCAAATAAACAAAATAAAACCCAGAATAAATCATTAAAGACAAGAGATGAGCCTAAAAGATGCCTCAGCGCAAATGTTAATGTTAGTAAAAGAGCCCAAATATCAAAAAATATTGCGAAAAACAACAATCTTCCATCATAGAGTGAATGTTTGAGGTGTATAGAAGGCATTTATTTCATTTTTAGAAATTTTAATTTTTCACATTTTTCCACGAAAATTGCCAATACCCCCCCCTTTGGGTTCTAGGTGAAATTCTCACTCGACACAAATAAAACAAAAATGTTTCCATGATGTGTATTGTTGTTCATTTTCATCAAATAAACAAAATAAAACCCAGAATAAATCATTAAAGACAAGAAATGAGCATAAAAGATGCCTCAGCGCAAGTGTTAATGTTAGTAAAAGAGCCCAAATTTCAAAAAAATATTGCGAAAAACCACAATCTTCCATTATAGAGTGAATGTTTTAGGTGTATAGAAGGCATTTTTTTAATTTTTAGAAATTTTAATTTTTCACATTTTTCCGTGAAAAGTGCCAATACCCCCCCCTTTGGGTTCTAGGTGAAATTCTCACTCGACACAAATAAAACAAAAATGTTTCCATGGTGTGTATTGTTGTTCATTTTCATCAAATAAACAAAATAAAACCCAGAATAAATCATTAAAGACAAGAGATGAGCCTAAAAGATGCCTCAGCGCAAATGTTAATGTTAGTAAAAGAGCCCAAATTTCAAAAAATATTGCGAAAAACAACAATCTTCCATCATAGAGTGAATGTTTGAGGTGTATAGAAGGCATTTATTTCATTTTTAGAAATTTTAATTTTTCACATTTTTCCACGAAAATTGCCAATACCCCCCCCTTTGGGTTCTAGGTGAAATTCTCACTCGACACAAATAAAACAAAAATGTTTCCATGATGTGTATTGTTGTTCATTTTCATCAAATAAACAAAATAAAACCCAGAATAAATCATTAAAGACAAGAAATGAGCATAAAAGATGCCTCAGCGCAAGTGTTAATGTTAGTAAAAGAGCCCAAATTTCAAAAAAATATTGCGAAAAACCACAATCTTCCATTATAGAGTGAATGTTTTAGGTGTATAGAAGGCATTTTTTTAATTTTTAGAAATTTTAATTTTTCACATTTTTCCGTGAAAAGTGCCAATACCCCCCCCTTTGGGTTCTAGGTGAAATTCTCACTCGACACAAATCAAACAAAAATGTTTCCATGGTGTGTATTGTTGTTCATTTTCATCAAATAAACAAAATAAAACCCAGAATAAATCATTAAAGACAAGAAATGAGCATAAAAGATGCCTCAGCGCAAATGGTAATGTTAGTAAAAGAGCCCAAATTTCAAAAAATATTGCGAAAAACAATAATCTTCCATTATAGAGTGAATGTTTGAGGTGTATAGAAGGCATTTATTTCATTTTTAGAAATTTTAATTTTTCACATTTTTCCACGAAAATTGCCAATACCCCCCCCATTTGGGTTCTAGGTGAAATTCTCACTCGACACAAATCAAACAAAAATGTTTCCATGGTGTGTATTGTTGTTCATTTTCATCAAATAAACAAAATAAAACCCAGAATAAATCATTAGAGGCAAGAAATGAGCATAAAAGATGCCTCAGCGCAAAAGTTATTGTTAGTAAAAGAGCCCAAATTTCAAAAAATATTGCGAAAAACAACAATCTTCCATCATAGAGTGAATGTTTGAGGTGTATAGAAGGCATTTATTTCATTTTTAGAAATTTTATTTTTTCACATTTTTCCATGAAAAGTGCCAATACCCCCCCCTTTGGGTTCTAGGTGAAATTCTCACTCGACACAAATCAAACAAAAATGTTTCCATGGTGTGTATTGTTGTTCATTTTCATCAAATAAACAAAATAAAACCCAGAATAAATCATTAAAGACAAGAAATGAGCATAAAAGATGCCTCAGCGCAAGTGTTAATGTTAGTAAAAGAGCCCGAATTTCAAAAAAATATTGCGAAAAACCACAATCTTCCATTATAGAGTGAATGTTTTAGGTGTATAGAAGGCATTTTTTTTTTATTTTTAGAAATTTTAATTTTTCACATTTTTCCGTGAAAAGTGCCAATACCCCCCCCTTTGGGTTCTAGATGAAATTCTCACTCGACACAAATCAAACAAAAATGTTTCCATGGTGTGTATTGTTGTTCATTTTCATCAAATAAACAAAATAAAACCCAGAATAAATCATTAAAGGCAAGAAATGAGCATAAAAGATGCCTCAGCGCAAAAGTTAATTTTAGTAAAAGAGCCCAAATTTCAAAAAAATATTGCGAAAAACCACAATCTTCCATTATAGAGTGAATGTTTTAGGTGTATAGAAGGCATTTTTTTAATTTTTAGAAATTTTAATTTTTCACATTTTTCCGTGAAAAGTGCCAATACCCCCCCCTTTGGGTTCTAGGTGAAATTCTCACTCGACACAAATCAAACAAAAATGTTTCCATGGTGTGTATTGTTGTTCATTTTCATCAAATAAACAAAATAAAGCCCAGAATAAATCATTAAAGGCAAGAAATGAGCCTAAAAGATGCCTCAGCGCAAAAGTTATTGTTAGTAAAAGAGCCCAAATTTCGAAAAATATTGCGAAAAAATAAAATCTTCCATTATAGAGTGAATGTTTGAGGTGTATAGAAGGCATTTATTTCTTTTTTAGAAATTTTAATTTTTCACATTTTTCCGTGAAAAGTGCCAATACCCCCCCCTTTGGGTTCTAGGTGAAATTCTCACTCGACACAAATCAAACAAAAATGTTTCCATGGTGTGTATTGTTGTTAATTTTCATCAAATAAACAAAATAAAACCCAGAATAAATCATTAAAGACAAGAAATGAGCATAAAAGATGCCTCAGCGCAATTTTAATGTTAGTAAAAGAGCCCAAATTTCAAAAAATATTGCGAAAAACAACAATCTTCCATTATAGAGTGAATGTTTTAGGTGTATAGAAGGCATTTTTTTAATTTTTAGAAATTTTAATTTTTCACATTTTTCCGTGAAAAGTGCCAATACCCCCCCCTTTGGGTTCTAGGTGAAATTCTCACTCGACACAAATCAAACAAAAATGTTTCCATTGTGTGTATTGTTGTTCATTTTCATCAAATAAACAAAATAAAACCCAGAATAAATCATTAAAGAGAAGAAATGAGCATAAAAGATGCCTCAGCGCAAATGTTAATGTTAGTAAAAGAGCCCAAATTTCAAAAAATATTGCGAAAAACAACAATCTTCCATCATAGAGTGAATGTTTGAGGTGTATAGAAGGCATTTATTTCATTTTTAGAAATTTTAATTTTTCACATTTTTCCACGAAAATTGCCAATACCCCCCCCTTTGGGTTCTAGGTGAAATTCTCACTCGACACAAATAAAACAAAAATGTTTCCATGATGTGTATTGTTGTTCATTTTCATCAAATAAACAAAATAAAACCCAGAATAAATCATTAAAGACAAGAAATGAGCATAAAAGATGCCTCTGCGCAAGTGTTAATGTTAGTAAAAGAGCCCAAATTTCAAAAAAATATTGCGAAAAACCACAATCTTCCATTATAGAGTGAATGTTTTAGGTGTATAGAAGGCATTTTTTTAATTTTTAGAAATTTTAATTTTTCACATTTTTCCGTGAAAAGTGCCAATACCCCCCCCTTTGGGTTCTAGGTGAAATTCTCACTCGACACAAATCAAACAAAAATGTTTCCATGGTGTGTATTGTTGTTCATTTTCATCAAATAAACAAAATAAAACCCAGAATAAATCATTAAAGACAAGAAATGAGCATAAAAGATGCCTCAGCGCAAATGGTAATGTTAGTAAAAGAGCCCAAATTTCAAAAAATATTGCGAAAAACAATAATCTTCCATTATAGAGTGAATGTTTGAGGTGTATAGAAGGCATTTATTTCATTTTTAGAAATTTTAATTTTTCACATTTTTCCACGAAAATTGCCAATACCCCCCCCTTTGGGTTCTAGGTGAAATTCTCACTCGACACAAATAAAACAAAAATGTTTCCATGGTGTGTATTGTTGTTCATTTTCATCAAATAAACAAAATAAAACCCAGAATAAATCATTAAAGACAAGAAATGAGCATAAAAGATGCCTCAGCGCAAGTGTTAATGTTAGTAAAAGAGCCCAAATTTCAAAAAAATATTGCGAAAAACCACAATCTTCCATTATAGAGTGAATGTTTTAGGTGTATAGAAGGCATTTTTTTAATTTTTAGAAATTTTAATTTTTCACATTTTTCCGTGAAAAGTGCCAATACCCCCCCCTTTGGGTTCTAGGTGAAATTCTCACTCGACACATATCAAACAAAAATGTTTCCATGGTGTGTATTGTTGTTCATTTTCATCAAATAAACAAAATAAAACCCAGAATAAATCATTAAAGGCAAGAAAAGAGCATAAAAGATGCCTCAGCGCAAAAGTTAATTTTAGTTAAAGAGCCCAAATTTCAAAAAAATATTGCGAAATACCAACAATCTTCAATTATAGAGTGAATGTTTTAGGTGTATAGAAGGCATTTTTTTAATTTTTAGAAATTTTAATTTTTCACATTTTTCCGTGAAAAGTGCCAATACCCCCCCATTTGGGTTCTAGGTGAAATTCTCACTCGACACAAATCAAACAAAAATGTTTCCATGGTGTGTATTGTTGTTCATTTTCATCAAATAAACAAAATAAAACCCAGAATAAATCATTAGAGGCAAGAAATGAGCATAAAAGATGCCTCAGCGCAAAAGTTATTGTTAGTAAAAGAGCCCAAATTTCAAAAAATATTGCGAAAAACAACAATCTTCCATCATAGAGTGAATGTTTGAGGTGTATAGAAGGCATTTATTTCATTTTTGGAAATTTTAATTTTTCACATTTTTCCATGAAAAGTGCCAATACCCCCCCCTTTGGGTTCTAGGTGAAATTCTCACTCGACACAAATCAAACAAAAATGTTTCCATGGTGTGTATTGTTGTTCATTTTCATCAAATAAACAAAATAAAACCCAGAATAAATCATTAAAGACAAGAAATGAGCATAAAAGATGCCTCAGCGCAAATGGTAATGTTAGTAAAAGAGCCCAAATTTCAAAAAATATTGCGAAAAACAATAATCTTCCATTATAGAGTGAATGTTTGAGGTGTATAGAAGGCATTTATTTCATTTTTAGAAATTTTAATTTTTCACATTTTTCCACGAAAATTGCCAATACCCCCCCCTTTGGGTTCTAGGTGAAATTCTCACTCGACACAAATAAAACAAAAATGTTTCCATGGTGTGTATTGTTGTTCATTTTCATCAAATAAACAAAATAAAACCCAGAATAAATCATTAAAGACAAGAAATGAGCATAAAAAATGCCTCAGCGCAAGTGTTAATGTTAGTAAAAGAGCCCAAATTTCAAAAAAATATTGCGAAAAACCACAATCTTCCATTATAGAGTGAATGTTTTAGGTGTATAGAAGGCATTTTTTTAATTTTTAGAAATTTTAATTTTTCACATTTTTCCGTGAAAAGTGCCAATACCCCCCCCTTTGGGTTCTAGGTGAAATTCTCACTGGACACAAATAAAACAAAAATGTTTCCATGGTGTGTATTGTTGTTCATTTTCATCAAATAAACAAAATAAAACCCAGAATAAATCATTAAAGGCAAGAAAAGAGCATAAAAGATGCCTCAGCGCAAAAGTTAATTTTAGTTAAAGAGCCCAAATTTCAATAAAATATTGCGAAATACCAACAATCTTCCATTATAGAGTGAATGTTTTAGGTGTATAGAAGGCATTTTTTTAATTTTTAGAAATTTTAATTTTTCACATTTTTCCGTGAAAAGTGCCAATACCCCCCCATTTGGGTTCTAGGTGAAATTCTCACTCGACACAAATCAAACAAAAATGTTTCCATGGTGTGTATTGTTGTTCATTTTCATCAAATAAACAAAATAAAACCCAGAATAAATCATTAGAGGCAAGAAATGAGCATAAAAGATGCCTCAGCGCAAAAGTTATTGTTAGTAAAAGAGCCCAAATTTCAAAAAATATTGCGAAAAACAACAATCTTCCATCATAGAGTGAATGTTTGAGGTGTATAGAATGCATTTATTTCATTTTTGGAAATTTTAATTTTTCACATTTTTCCATGAAAAGTGCCAATACCCCCCCCTTTGGGTTCTAGGTGAAATTCTCACTCGACACAAATCAAACAAAAATGTTTCCATGGTGTGTATTGTTGTTCATTTTCATCAAATAAACAAAATAAAACCCAGAATAAATCATTAAAGACAAGAAATGAGCATAAAAGATGCCTCAGCGCAAGTGTTAATGTTAGTAAAAGAGCCCGAATTTCAAAAAAATATCGCGAAAAACCACAATCTTCCATTATAGAGTGAATGTTTTAGGTGTATAGAAGGCATTTTTTTTTATTTTTAGAAATTTTAATTTTTCACATTTTTCCGTGAAAAGTGCCAATACCCCCCCCTTTGGGTTCTAGATGAAATTCTCACTCGACACAAATCAAACAAAAATGTTTCCATGGTGTGTATTGTTGTTCATTTTCATCAAATAAACAAAATAAAACCCAGAATAAATCATTAAAGGCAAGAAATGAGCATAAAAGATGCCTCAGCGCAAAAGTTAATTTTAGTAAAAGAGCCCAAATTTCAAAAAAATATTGCGAAAAACCACAATCTTCCATTATAGAGTGAATGTTTTAGGTGTATAGAAGGCATTTTTTTAATTTTTAGAAATTTTAATTTTTCACATTTTTCCGTGAAAAGTGCCAATACCCCCCCTTTGGGTTCTAGGTGAAATTCTCACTCGACACAAATCAAACAAAAATGTTTCCATGGTGTGTATTGTTGTTCATTTTCATCAAATAAACAAAATAAAGCCCAGAATAAATCATTAAAGGCAAGAAATGAGCCTAAAAGATGCCTCAGCGCAAAAGTTATTGTTAGTAAAAGAGCCCAAATTTCGAAAAATATTGCGAAAAAATAAAATCTTCCATTATAGAGTGAATGTTTGAGGTGTATAGAAGGCATTTATTTCTTTTTTAGAAATTTTAATTTTTCACATTTTTCCGTGAAAAGTGCCAATACCCCCCCCTTTGGGTTCTAGGTGAAATTCTCACTCGACACAAATCAAACAAAAATGTTTCCATGGTGTGTATTGTTCTTCATTTTCATCAAATAAACAAAATAAAACCCAGAATAAATCATTAAAGACAAGAAATGAGCATAAAAGATGCCTCAGCGCAAGTGTTAATGTTAGTAAAAGAGCCCAAATTTCAAAAAATATTGCGAAAAACAACAATCTTCCATTATAGAGTGAATGTTTTAGGTGTATAGAAGGCATTTTTTTAATTTTTAGAAATTTTAATTTTTCACATTTTTCCGTGAAAAGTGCCAATACCCCCCCCTTTGGGTTCTAGGTGAAATTCTCACTCGACACAAATCAAACAAAAATGTTTCCATTGTGTGTATTGTTGTTCATTTTCATCAAATAAACAAAATAAAACCCAGAATAAATCATTAAAGAGAAGAAATGAGCATAAAAGATGCCTCAGCGCAAGTGTTAATGTTAGTAAAAGAGCCAAAATTTCAAAAAGTATTGCGAAAAACCACAATTTTCCATTATAGAGTGAATGTTTTAGGTGTATAGAAGGCATTTTTTTAATTTTTAGAAATTTTAATTTTTCACATTTTTCCGTGAAAAGTGCCAATACCCCCCCCCTTTGGGTTCTAGGTGAAATTCTCACTCGACACAAATCAAACAAAAATGTTTCCATGGTGTGTATTGTTGTTCATTTTCATCAAATAAACAAAATAAAACCCAGAATAAATCATTAAAGACAAGAAATGAGCATAAAAGATGCCTCAGCGCAAATGTTAATGTTAGTAAAAGAACCCAAATTTCAAAAAAATATTGCGAAAAACCACAATCTTCCATTATAGAGTGAATGTTTTAGGTGTATAGAAGGCATTTTTTTAATTTTTAGAAATTTTAATTTTTCACATTTTTCCGTGAAAAGTGCCAATACCCCCCCCTTTGGGTTCTAGGTGAAATTCTCACTCGACACAAATCAAACAAAAATGTTTCCATGGTGTGTATTGTTGTTCATTTTCATCAAATAAACAAAATAAAACCCAGAATAAATCATTAAAGACAAGAAATGAGCATAAAAGATGCCTCAGCGCAAATGTTAATGTTAGTAAAAGAGCCCAAATTTCAAAAAATATTGCGAAAAACAACAATCTTCAATTATAGAGTGAATGTTTGAGGTGTATAGAAGGCATTTATTTCATTTTTAGAAATTTTAAATTTTCACATTTTTCCACGAAAAAGGCCAATACCCCCCCATTTGGGTTCTAGGTGAAATTCTCACTCAACGCAAATCAAACAAAAATGTTTCCATGGTATGTATTGTTGTTCATTTTCATCAAATAAACAAAATAAAACCCAGAATGAATCATTAAAGACAAGAAATGAGCATAAAAGATGCCTCAGCGCAAATGTTAATGTTAGTAAAAGAGCCCAAATGTCAAAAAATATTGCGAAAAACAACAATCTTCCATTATAGAGTGAATGTTTGTGGTGTATAGAAGGCATTTATTTCATTTTTAGAAATTTTAATTTTTCTCATTTTTCCACGAAAAAGGCCAATACCCCCCCCTTTGGGTTCTAGGTGAAATTCTCACTCGACACAAATCAAACAAAAATGTTTCCATGGCGTGTATTGTTGTTCATTTTCATCAAATAAACAAAATAAAACCCAGAATAAATCATTAAAGACAAGAAATGAGCATAAAAGGTGCCTCAGCGCAAGTCTTAATGTTAGTAAAAGAGCCCAAATTTCAAAAAATATTGCGAAAAACAAAAATCTTCCGTTATAGAGTGAATGTTTGAGGTGTATAGAAGGCATTTATTTCATTTTTAGAAATTTTAATTTTTCACATTTTTCCATGAAAAGTGCCAATACCCCCCCCTTTGGGTTCTAGGTGAAATTCTCACTCAACACAAATCAAACAAAAATGTTTCCATGGTGTGTATTGTTGTTCATTTTCATCAAATAAACAAAATAAAACCCAGAATAAATCATTAAAGACAAGAAATGAGCCTAAAAGATGCCTCAGCGCAAATGTTAATGTTAGTAAAAGAGCCCAAATTTCAAAAAATATTGCGAAAAACAACAAACTTCCATTATAGAGTGAATATTTGAGGTGTATAGAAGGCATTTATTTCATTTTTAGAAATTTTAATTTTTCACATTTTTCCACGAAAAAGGCCAATACCCCCCCCTTTGGGTTCTAGGTGAAACTCTCACTCAACACAAATCAAACAAAAATGTTTCCATGGTGTGTATTGTTGTTCATTTTCATCAAATAAACAAAATAAAACCCAGAATAAATCATTAAAGACAAGAAATGAGCATAAAAGATGCCTCAGCGCAAATGGTAATGTTAGTAAAAGAGCCCAAATTTCAAAAAATATTGCGAAAAACCACAATCTTCCATTATAGAGTGAATGTTTTAGGTGTATAGAAGGCATTTTTTTAATTTTTAGAAATTTTAATTTTTTACATTTTTCCGAGAAAAGTGCCCTTTGGGTTCTAGGTGAAATTCTCACTCGACACAAATCAAACAAAAATGTTTCCATGGTGTGTATTGTTGTTCATTTTCATCAAATAAACAAAATAAAACCCAGAATAAATCATTAAAGACAAGAAATGAGCATAAAAGATGCCTCAGCGCAAATGTTAATGTTAGTAAAAGAGCCCAAATTTCAAAAAATATTGCGAAAAACAACAATCTTCCATCATAGAGTGAATGTTTGAGGTGTATAGAAGGCATTTATTTCATTTTTAGAAATTTTAATTTTTCACATTTTTCCTTGAAAAGTGCCAATACCCCCCCCTTTGGGTTCTAGGTGAAATTCTCACTCGACACAAATCAAACAAAAATGTTTCCATGGCGTGTATTGTTGTTCATTTTCATCAAATAAACAAAATAAAACCCAGAATAAATCATTAAAGACAAGAAATGAGCATAAAAGATGCCTCAGCGCAAGTGTTAATGTTAGTTAAAGAGCCCAAATTTCAAAAAATATTGCGAAAAACAACAATTTTCCATTATAGAGTGAATGTTTGAGGTGTATAGAAGGCATTTATTTCATTTTTAGAAATTTTAATTTTTCACATTTTTCCATGAAAAGTGCCAATACCCCCCCCTTTGGGTTCTAGGTGAAATTCTCACTCAACACAAATCAAAAAAAAATGTTTCCATGGTGTGTATTGTTGTTCATTTTCATCAAATAAACAAAATAAAACCCAGAATAAATCATTAAAGACAAGAAATGAGCCTAAAAGATGCCTCAGCGCAAATGTTAATGTTAGTAAAAGAGCCCAAATTTCAAAAAATATTGCGAAAAACAACAATCTTCCATTATAGAGTGAATGTTTGAGGTGTATAGAAGGCATTTATTTCATTTTTAGAAATTTTAATTTTTCACATTTTTCCACGAAAAAGGCCAATACCCCCCCCTTTGGGTTCTAGGTGAAATTCTCACTCAACACAAATCAAACAAAAATGTTTCCATGGTGTGTATTGTTGTTCATTTTCATCAAATAAACAAAATAAAACCCAGAATTAATCATTAAAGACAAGAAATGGGCATAAAAGATGCCTCAATGCAAATGTTAATGTTAGTAAAAGAGCCCAAATTTCAAAAAATATTGAGAAAAACAACAATCTTCCATTATAGAGTGAATGTTTGAGGTGTATAGAAGGCATTTTTTTAATTTTTAGAAATTTTAATTTTTCACATTTTTCCGTGAAAAGTGCCAATACCCCCCCCTTTGGGTTCTAGGTGAAATTCTCACTCGACACAAATCAAACAAAAATGTTTCCATGGTGTGTATTGTTGTTCATTTTCATCAAATAAACAAAATAAAACCCAGAATAAATCATTAAAGACAAGAAATGAGCATAAAAGATGCCTCAGCGCAAATGTTAATGTTAGTAAAAGAGCCCAAATTTCAAAAAATATTGCGAAAAACAACAATCTTCCATTAAAGAGTGAATGTTTGAGGTGTATAGAATGCATTTATTTCATTTTTAGAAATTTTAATTTATCTCATTTTTCCACGAAAAGTGCCAATACCCCCCCCGTTGGGTTCTAGGTGAAATTCTCACTCGAAACAAATAAAACAAAAATGTTTCCATGTAGTGTATTGTTGTTCATTTTCATCAAATAAACAAAAAATAAAACCCAGAATAAATCATTAAAGGCAAGAAATGAGCCTAAAAGATGCCTCAGCGCAAAAGTTAATGTTAGTAAAAGAGCCCAAATTTCAAAAAATATTGCGAAATCAACAATCTTCCATCATAGAGTGAATGTTTGAGGTGTATAGAAGGCATTTATTTCATTTTTAGAAATTTTAATTTTTCACATTTTTCCATGAAAAGTGCCAATACCCCCCCCCTTTGGGTTCTAGGTGAAATTCTCACTCGACACAAATCAAACAAAAATGTTTCCATGGTGTGTATTGTTGTTCATTTTCATCAAATAAACAAAATAAAACCCAGAATAAATCATTAAACACAAGAAATGAGCATAAAAGATGCCTCAGCGCAAATGTTAATGTTAGTAAAAGAGCCCAAATTTCAAAAAAATATTGCGAAAAACCACAATCTTCCATTATAGAGTGAATGTTTTAGGTGTATAGAAGGCATTTTTTTAATTTTTAGAAATTTTAATTTTTCACATTTTTCCGTGAAAAGTGCCAATACCCCCCCCTTTGGGTTCTAGGTGAAATTCTCACTCGACACAAATCAAACAAAAATGTTTCCATGGTGTGTATTGTTGTTCATTTTCATCAAATAAACAAAATAAAACCCAGAATAAATCATTAAAGACAAGAAATGAGCATAAAAGATGCCTCAGCGCAAATGTTAATGTTAGTAAAAGAGCCAAAATTTCAAAAAATATTGCGAAAAAAAACAATCTTCCATTTAAGAGTGAACGTTTGAGGTGTATAGAAGGCATTTATTTCATTTTTAGAAATTTTAAATTTTCACATTTTTCCACGAAAAGTGCCAATACCCCCCCCGTTGGGTTCTAGGTGAAATTCTCACTCGACACAAATAAAACAAAAATGTTTCCATGGTGTGTATTGTTGTTCATTTTCATCAAATAAACAAAATAAAACCCAGAATAAATCATTAAAAGCAAGAAATGAGCCTAAACGATGCCTCAGCGCAAAAGTTAATGGTAGTAAAAGAGCCCAAATTTCAAAAAATATTGCGAAAAACAACAATCTTCCATCATAGAGTGAATGTTTGAGGTGTATAGAAGGCATTTATTTCATTTTTAGAAATTTTAATTTTTCACATTTTTCCACGAAAAAGGCCAATACCCCCCCCTTTGGGTTCTAGGTGAAATTCTCACTCAACACAAATCAAACAAAAATGTTTCCATGGTGTGTATTGTTGTTCATTTTAATCAAATAAACAATATAAAACCCAGAATAAATCATTTAAGACAAGAAATGAGCCTAAAAGATGCCTCAGCGCAAATGTTAATGTTAGTAAAAGAGCCCAAATTTAAAAAAATATTGCGAAAAACAACAATCTTCCATTATAGAGTGAATGTTTGAGGTGTATAGAAGGCATTTATTTCATTTTTAGAAATTTTAATTTTTCACATTTTTCCACGAAAAGTGCCAATACCCCCCCCTTTGGGTTCTAGGTGAAATTCTCACGAAACACAAATCAAACAAAAATGTTTCCATGGTGTGTATTGTTGTTCATTTTCATCAAATAAACAAAATAAAACCCAGAATAAACCATTAAAGACAAGAAATGAGCATAAAAGATGCCTCAGCGCAAGTGTTAATGTTAGTAAAAGAGCCCAAATTTCAAAAAAATATTGCGAAAAACCACAATCTTCCATTATAGAGTGAATGTTTGAGGTGTATAGAAGGCATTTATTTCATTTTTAGAAATTTTAATTTTTCACATTTTTCCACGAAAAGTGCCAATACCCCCCCCCTTTGGGTTCTAGGTGAAATTCTCACTCGACACAAATAAAACAAAAATGTTTCCATGGTGTGTATTGTTGTTCATTTTCATCAAATAAACAAAATAGAACCCAGAATAAATCATTAAAGACAAGAAATGAGCATAAAAGATGCATCAGCGCAAGTGTTAATGTTAGTAAAAGAGCCCAAATTTCAAAAAAATATTGCGAAAAACCACAATCTTCCATTATAGAGTGAATGTTTTAGGTGTATAGAAGGCATTTTTTTAATTTTTAGAAATTTTAATTTTTCACATTTTTCCGTGAAAAGTGCCAATACCCCCCCCTTTGGGTTCTAGGTGAAATTCTCACTCGACACAAATCAAACAAAAATGTTTCCATGGTGTGTATTGTTGTTCATTTTCATCAAATAAACAAAATAAAACCCAGAATAAATCATTAAAGGCAAGAAATGAGCCTAAAAGATGCCTCAGCGCAAAAGTTAATGTTAGTAAAAGAGCCCAAATTTCAAAAAATATTGCGAAAAACAACAATCTTCGATCATTGAGTGAATATTTGAGGTGTATAGAAGGCATTTATTTCATTTTTAGAAATTTTAATTTTTCACATTTTTCCACGAAAAAGGCCAATACCCCCCCCTTTGGGTTCTAGGTGAAATTCTCACTCAACACAAATAAAACAAAAATGTTTCCATGGTGTGTATTGTTGTTCATTTTCATCAAATAAACAAAATAAAACCCAGAATAAATCATTAAAGACAAGAAATGAGCATAAAAGATGCCGCAGCGCAAATGTTATTGTTAGTAAAAGAGCCCAAATTTCAAAAAATATTGCGAAAAACCACAATCTTCCATTATAGAGTGAATGTTTTAGGTGTATAGAAGGCATTTATTTCATTTTTAGAAATTTTAATTTTTCACATTTTTCCGTGAAAAGTGCCAATACCCCCCCCTTTGGGTTCTAGGTGAAATTCTCACTCGACACAAATCAAACAAAAATGTTTCCATGGTGTGTATTGTTGTTCATTTTCATCAAAAAAACAAAATAAAACCCAGAATAAATCATTAAAGACAAGAAATGAGCATAAAAGATGCCTCAGCGCAAATGTTAATGTTAGTAAAAGAGCCCAAATTTTAAAAAATATTGCGAAAAACAACAATCTTCCATTTAAGAGTGAATGTTTGAGGTGTATAGAAGGCATTTATTTCATTTTTAGAAATTTTAAATTTTCACATTTTTCCACGAAAAGTGCCAATACCCCCCCCGTTGGGTTCTAGGTGAAATTCTCACTCGACACAAATAAAACAAAAATGTTTCCATGGTGTGTATTGTTGTTCATTTTCATCAAATAAACAAAATAAAACCCAGAATAAATCATTAAAAGCAAGAAATGAGCCTAAACGATGCCTCAGCGCAAAAGTTAATGGTAGTAAAAGAGCCCAAATTTCAAAAAATATTGCGAAAAACAACAATCTTCCATCATAGAGTGAATGTTTGAGGTGTATAGAAGGCATTTATTTCATTTTTAGAAATTTTAATTTTTCACATTTTTCCATGAAAAGTGCCAATACCCCCCCCTTAGGGTTCTAGGTGAAATTCTCACTCGACACAAATCAAACAAAAATGTTTCCATGGTGATTATTGTTGTTCATTTTCATCAAATAAACAAAATAAAACCCAGAATAAATCATTAAACACAAGAAATGAGCATAAAAGATGCCTCAGCGCAAATGTTAATGTTAGTAAAAGAGCCCAAATTTCAAAAAAATATTGCGAAAAACCACAATCTTCCATTATAGAGTGAATGTTTTAGGTGTATAGAAGGCATTTTTTTAATTTTTAGAAATTTTAATTTTTCACATTTTTCCGTGAAAAGTGCCAATACCCCCCCCTTTGGGTTCTAGGTGAAATTCTCACTCGACACAAATCAAACAAAAATGTTTCCATGGTGTGTATTGTTGTTCATTTTCATCAAATAAACAAAATAAAACCCAGAATAAATCATTAAAGACAAGAAATGAGCATAAAAGATGCCTCAGCGCAAATGTTAATGTTAGTAAAAGAGCCCAAATTTCAAAAAATATTGCGAAAAACAACAATCTTCCATTTAAGAGTGAATGTTTGAGGTGTATAGAAGGCATTTATTTCATTTTTAGAAATTTTAAATTTTCACATTTTTCCACGAAAAGTGCCAATACCCCCCCCGTTGGGTTCTAGGTGAAATTCTCACTGGACACAAATAAAACAAAAATGTTTCCATGGTGTGTATTGTTGTTCATTTTCATCAAATAAACAAAATAAAACCCAGAATAAATCATTAAAAGCAAGAAATGAGCCTAAACGATGCCTCAGCGCAAAAGTTAATTGTAGTAAAAGAGCCCAAATTTCAAAAAATATTGCGAAAAACAACAATCTTCCATCATAGAGTGAATGTTTGAGGTGTATAGAAGGCATTTATTTCATTTTTAGAAATTTTAATTTTTCACATTTTTCCATGAAAAGTGCCAATACCCCCCCCTTTGGGTTCTAGGTGAAATTCTCACTCGACACAAATCAAACAAAAATGTTTCCATGGTGTGTATTGTTGTTCATTTTCATCAAATAAACAAAATAAAACCCAGAATAAATCATTAAAGACAAGAAATGAGCATAAAAGATGCCTCAGCGCAAATGTTAATGTTAGTAAAAGAGCCCGAATGTCAAAAAATATTGCGAAAAACAACAATCTTCCATTATAGAGTGAATGTTTGAGGTGTATAGAAGGCATTTATTTCATTTTTAGAAATTTTAATTTTTCACATTTTTCCACGAAAAAGGCCAATACCCCCCCCTTTGGGTTCTAGGTGAAATTCTCACTCAACACAAATCAAACAAAAATGTTTCCATGGTGTGTATTGTTGTTCATTTTAATCAAATAAACAAAATAAAACCCAGAATAAATCATTTAAGACAAGAAATGAGCCTAAAAGATGCCTCAGCGCAAATGTTAATGTTAGTAAAAGAGCCCAAATTTCAAAAAATATTGCGAAAAACAACAATCTTCCATTATAGAGTGAATGTTTGAGGTGTATAGAAGGCATTTATTTCATTTTTAGAAATTTTAATTTTTCACATTTTTCCACGAAAAGTGCCAATACCCCCCCCCCCGTTGGGTTCTAGGTTCTCACTCGACACAAATAAAACAAAAATGTTTCCATGGTGTGTATTGTTGTTCATTTTCATCAAATAAACAAAATAAAACCCAGAATAAATCATTAAAAGCAAGAAATGAGCCTAAACGATGCCTCAGCGCAAAAGTTAATGGTAGTAAAAGAGCCCAAATTTCAAAAAAATATTGCGAAAAACCACAATCTTCCATTATAGAGTGAATGTTTTAGGTGTATAGAAGGCATTTTTTTAATTTTTAGAAATTTTAATTTTTCACATTTTTCCGTGAAAAGTGCCAATACCCCCCCCTTTGGGTTCTAGGTGAAATTCTCACTCGACACAAATCAAACAAAAATGTTTCCATGGTGTGTATTGTTGTTCATTTTCATCAAATAAACAAAATAAAACCCAGAATAAATCATTAAAGGCAAGAAATGAGCCTAAAAGATGCCTCAGCGCAAAAGTTAATGTTAGTAAAAGAGCCCAAATTTCAAAAAATATTGCGAAAAACAACAATCTTCGATCATTGAGTGAATATTTGAGGTGTATAGAAGGCATTTATTTCATTTTTAGAAATTTTAATTTTTCACATTTTTCCACGAAAAAGGCCAATACCCCCCCCCCCTTTGGGTTCTAGGTGAAATTCTCACTCAACACAAATCAAACAAAAATGTTTCCATGGTGTGTATTGTTGTTCATTTTCATCAAATAAACAAAATAAAACCCAGAATAAATCATTAAAGACAAGAAATGAGCATAAAAGATGCCGCAGCGCAAATGTTAATGTTAGTAAAAGAGCCCAAATTTCAAAAAATATTGCGAAAAACCACAATCTTCCATTATAGAGTGAATGTTTTAGGTGTATAGAAGGCATTTATTTCATTTTTAGAAATTTTAATTTTTCACATTTTTCCGTGAAAAGTGCCAATACCCCCCCCTTTGGGTTCTAGGTGAAATTCTCACTCGACACAAATCAAACAAAAATGTTTCCATGGTGTGTATTGTTGTTCATTTTCATCAAAAAAACAAAATAAAACCCAGAATAAATCATTAAAGACAAGAAATGAGCATAAAAGATGCCTCAGCGCAAATGTTAATGTTAGTAAAAGAGCCCAAATTTCAAAAAATATTGCGAAAAACAACAATCTTCCATTTAAGAGTGAATGTTTGAGGTGTATAGAAGGCATTTATTTCATTTTTAGAAATTTTAAATTTTCACATTTTTCCACGAAAAGTGCCAATACCCCCCCCGTTGGGTTCTAGGTGAAATTCTCACTCGACACAAATAAAACAAAAATGTTTCCATGGTGTGTATTGTTGTTCATTTTCATCAAATAAACAAAATAAAACCCAGCATAAATCATTAAAAGCAAGAAATGAGCCTAAACGATGCCTCAGCGCAAAAGTTAATGGTAGTAAAAGAGCCCAAATTTCAAAAAATATTGCGAAAAACAACAATCTTCCATCATAGAGTGAATGTTTGAGGTGTATAGAAGGCATTTATTTCATTTTTAGAAATTTTAATTTTTCACATTTTTCCATGA
>NW_027286285.1:0-31619 GCF_022747635.1 Hetaerina americana | reverse complement strand
TTCCACAGAAAACTGCTCGATTTCATCTTCCTACGTATTTTCGATGAAATCGCGTATTTTTTTTTATCCGTTGATTTTTCAATCGAAAAACAGTTGTTATTATTATCAACGCGTATGTTTTGGTCAATTCCACTGAAAACTGCTAGTTTTTACTTTATCTTCTTATTTTCGATGAAATTAATCAATCGACATTTTATCAATTCAAGGTTTTCAAACGTCGTTTTTCATTATTCTTTGTCTTTTACATCGCAAATTATATCTTTATAATTTAAACTAGTATTTGATGATGGATTTCCACAGAGAACTCCATGTTTTTATGTTTTTTTGTGTTTTTTGGTGAAATCGTTAATTTTTTCTAAATTATTACCATCCAAGTTTTTCAAACAAGTTTTTTCTAAATTCGTTGGTTTTTTAACCGCAAACATTGGTGTTATGATTTTTCACGCGCATGTTTTGCGGCATGTCCACTGAAAACGGCTAGTTTCCATTTAATAATCGTATTTTGGATTAAAACGGGTACTCTTTCTACATTTCTTCAATTCAGGTAAATAAAACTCCTTTTTCGTTTATTTCTCCAAGGCTAAAAATGTCGTTTTAATTTAAACAAGTTTTTGAAGTGGAGTTTCCACATTAAAGTGCTCGTTATTATCTTTTTTGTCGTGTTTTTAATGAAATAGTTAAGTTTAAAAGCCCTTTTTTCATGATTTGTTAATTTCTCCATCGAAAAATACGTTATAATGAATGTTAACACATATTTACGGTTTTTCCTCTTAATACAACTCGTTTAATTATTTTCCGTGTTTTGGATGATATCGTTAAATATCAAACCCATTTTTTCATCATTCGTTGATTTCTCCACCGCAAAATATATCGTTTTAATTTTAACACGCATTTTAAATTGGTATTACCACAGAGAACAGCTCTTTTTATTTAATTTTCGTGTTTTTGATGGAATCGGTAATTTTCTCCCAAAATTTTCCTTTTAAGTATTTCGTACTACTTTTTTCAAAATTCGTTAAATTTTCTATCGCAAAATATGGTTAATAATTTAACACGTATGTTTTTAGGCGAGTACACTGAAAACTGGTAGTTTTTATTCAATCATCGTATTTTTTAAGCATTTTCGTATTTTTTCAACGCAGAGTATGTCGTTTTAATTTTAACACGCATTAAGATCGGAATTTCCACTGAGAACAGCTCGTTTATATTTAATTTTCGTGTTTTCGATGTGTTCGTTAATAATCTCTCAATATTTTCTTTTCAAGTATATGGAACTACTTTGTCCAAAATTCGTTGAATTTTTAATAGCAGAAATTTGTGTTTTGATTTTAAGCGCGCATGTTTTGTGGCGAGTTCACTGAGAACAGCTAGTTCTCTTTCAATCTTCGTATTTTCAATGTAATCTCGTATTTTCTTTAACTTTTTTCAATTTCATTGTTTGAGGCGCCATTCTTCATCATTCGTTGATTTATGTATCGAAAATATGTTCGTGAATTTGAACACGGGTTTTATCTGGTATTTCAACAGAAAACTGCTCGTTTTTATTTAATCTACGTATTTTCGAAGAAATCGCGTATTTTTTTTAATCCGTTGATTTTTCGAGCGAAAAAAAGTAGTTATTATTATCAACGCGTACGTTTTGTTGCCATTCCACTGAAAACTGCAAGTGTTTACTTTATCTTCTTTTCGTTGTCTTTTAAAACGCAAATTATATCGTTATAATTTAAACTAGTATTTGATGTGGTATTTCCAGAGATAACTTCTCGTTTTTAAGTATTTTTTGCGTTTTTGCTGAAATCGTAAATTTTCTCTAAATAATTTCCTTCCAAGTTTTTTAAACTACATTTTTCGAAATTCGTTAGTTTTTTAACCGCAAACATTGGCGTTTTGATTTTCCACGCGCATTTTTTGCGGCGTGTCCACTGAAAACGATTGGTTATCATCCAATGATCGTATTTTGGATGAAAACGCGAACTTTCTCCTAAATTTCTTCAATTTAAGATAATCAAACTACTTTTTCGTGTATATCTACTTCGCTAAAAATGTCGTTTTAATTTAAACAAGTATTTGAAGTGGAGTTTTCACAGTAAACAGCTCGTTTTTTGTTATTTTCCGTGTTTTCGATAACATCGTTTAATTTATAACTTCTTCTTTCATCATTCGTTGATTTCTCCATCGCAAACTATGATCTCTTATTTTAACAGGTATTTAATATAGTACTTCCAAACTACTTTTTTCCAAATTCGTTGATTTTTCAATCGGAATGTAGGTCGGATTTTTTGAAACGCGAATGTTTTGGGGCGAGTCCACTGAAAACTGCTAGTTTTTATTCAATCATCGCATTGTCGTGTCCACTGAAAAAGACTAGTTTTCATCCAATGATCGTATTTTGGATGAAATCGCGTTCTTTCTCTAAATTTCTTTAATTTAAGTAAACCAAACTCCTTTTTCGTTTATTTCTCCATCGCTTAAAATGTCGTTTTAATTAAAACAAGTATTTGCTGTGGAGTTACAATAGAAATGAGTTCGTTTATATCTATTTTCCGTGTTTTCAATGAAATCGTTACATTTTACACTCCTTTTTTCATGATTTGTTAATTTCTCCATCGAAAAATACGTTATTTTAATGTAAACACGTGTGTTGTGGTATTTCCAAATAAATCAACTCGTTTAATTTTTTTCCGTGTTTTCGATGATATCGTTAAATTTCAAACCCCTTTTTTCATCATTCCTTGATTTCTACACCGCAAAATATGAAGTTTAATTTAAACACGTAAAGTATGTGGCATTCAAACGGAAAACTGCTCGTTTTTATTTTCTTTTCGTGTTTTCGATGCAATCGTTATTTTACCCTCGATATTTTCCTTTCAAGAGTTTCAAACTACTTTTTCGATATTCGTTTACTTTTCAATCGCAAAATATGGGTAATTTTCAAAACACGTATGTTTTGTGGCGAGTACACTGAAAACTGCTAGCTTTTTATCAATCTTCGTATTTTCGATGAAATGCGTATTTTCTCTAAATATATTTAATTTAAGTAATTAAAACACCTCTTTTCAACATTTGATGATTACTTCATCGCAGAGTATGTCCTTTTAATTTTAACATGCATTTAAAATGGTATTTCGTCGATTTTATGGATTTCTTTGTGTTTAAGCTGAAAACGTAAATTTTCTCAAAATTATTTCCTTCCAAGTTTTTCAAACTACATTTTTCAAAATTCGTTGGTTTTTTAACCGCAAAAATTGGTGTTATGATGATCCACGCGCATGTTTTGCGGCATGTCTACTGAAAACGGTTAGTTTCCATTTAATAATCGTATATTCCATGATTTGTTAATTTCTCCATCGAAAAATACGTTATATTGAATGTAAACACGTATTTATGGTTTTTCTCATAAAACAACTCGTTTAATTATTTTCCGTGTTTTTGATGTTATCGTTAAATATCAAACCCATTTTTTCATCATTCGTTGATTTCTCCACCGCAAAATATATCGTTTTAATTTTAACACGCATTTTAAATTGGTATTACCACAGAGAACAGCTCTTTTTATTTAATTTTCGTGTTTTTGATGGAATCGGTAATTTTCTCCCAATATTTTCCTTTTAAGTATTTCGAACTACTTTTTTCAAAATTCGTTAAATTTTCTATCGCAAAATATGGTTAATAATTTAACACGTATGTTTTTAGGCGAGTACACTGAAAACTGGTAGTTTTTATTCAATCATCGTATTTTTTATGCATTCACTTATTTTCTCAACGCAGAGTATGTCGTTTTAATTTTCACACGCATTAAAATCAGTATTTCCACTGAGAACAGCTCGTTTATCTTTAATTTTCGTGTTTTCGATGTGATCGTTAATAATCTCTCAATATTTTCCTTTCAAGTATATCGAACTACTTTTTTCAAAATTCGTTGAATTTTTAATAGCAGAAATTGGTGTGATGATTTTAAGCGCGCATGTTTTGTGGCGAGTTCACTGAGAACAGCTAGTTCTCTTTATACCTCGTATTTTCAATGTAATCTCGTATTTTCTTTAACTTTTTTCAATTTTATTGTTTGAAGCGCCATTCTTCATCATTCGTTGATTTATGTATCGAAAATATGTTCGTAAATTTGAACACGGGTTTTATCTGGTATTTCCACAGAAAACTGCTCGTTTTTATTCAATCTACGTATTTTCGAAGAAATCGCGTATTTTTTTTTAATCCGTTGATTTTTCGATCGAAAAAAAGTTGTTATTATTATCAACGCGTACGTTTTGTTGCCATTCCACTGAAAACTGCATGTGTTTACTTTATCTTCTTTTCGTTGTCTTTTAAATCGCAAATTATATCGTTATAATTTAAACTAGTATTTGATGTGGTATTTCCAGAGATAACTTCTCGATTTTAAGTAATTTTTGTGTTTTTGCTGAAATCGTAAATTTTCTCTAAATAATTTCCTTCCAAGTTTTTCAAACTACATTTTTCGACATTCGATAGTTTTTAACCGCAAACATTGGTGTTATGATTTTCCACGCGCATGTTTTGCGGCGTGTCCACTGAAAACGACTAGTTTTTATCCAATGATCGTATTTTGGATGAAATCGCGTTCTTTCTCTAAATTTCTTTAATTTAAGTAAACCAAACTCCTTTTTCGTTTATTTCTCCATCGCTTAAAATGTCGTTTTAATATAAACAAGTATTTGCAGTGGAGTTACAATAGAAATGAGCTCGTTTACTTCTATTTTCCGTGTTTCCAATGAAATCGTTAAATTTTACACTCCTTTTTTCATGATTTGTTAATTTCTCCATCGAAAAATACGTTATTTTAATGTAAACACGGGTGTTGTGGTATTTCCAAATATATCAACCTTTTTAATTTTTTCCGTGTTTTTGATGGTATCGTTTAGTTTCAAACCCTTTTTTCATCACTCCTTGATTTCTCCACCGCAAAATATAAAGTTTTAATTTAAAACGTTATTTATGTGGAATTCAAACGGAAAACTGCTCGTCTTTATTTACTTTTCGTGTTTTCGATGCAATCGTTATTTATCCTCGATAATTTCCTTTCAAGAGTTTTAAACACCTTTTTTCATCATTCGATGATTTCTTTTTCGCGCAGTATGTCGTTTTAATTTTAACACGCATTTAAATTGGTACTTCCACAGAGAAAAGCTCGGTTTTTTTAAATTTCGTGTTTTTTATGTGATCGTTAATTTTCTCTCAATATTTTCCTTTCAAGTATATCGAACTACTCTTTTCAAAATTCGTTGAATTTTTAATAGCACAAATTGGTGTGATGATTTTAAGCGCGCATGTTTTGTGGCGAGTTCACTGAGAACTGTTAGTTCTTTTTCAATCTTTGTATTTTCGATGTAATTTTGTATTTTCTCTAACTTTTTTCAATTTCATTGATTCAAGCGCCTTTCTTCATTATTCGTTGATTTATCTATCGAAAATATGTCCGTTAATTTGAACCATTGTTTTATGTGGTATTTCCACAGAAAACTGCTCGTTTTAATCTTCCGCAGTATTTTCGATGAAATCGCGAATTTTTTTTAATCCGTTGATTTTTCAATCGAAAAATAATTGTTATTATTATCCACGCGTATGTTTTGGTCCATTTTACTGAAAACTGCAAGTGTTTAGTTTCTCTTTTTATTTTCGATGAAATCAATCTATCAACATTTTTTCAATTCAAGGTATTCAAACGACGTTTTTCATTATTATTTGTCTTTTACATCGCAAATTATATCTTTATAATTTAAACTAGTATTTGATGATGGATTTCCACAGAGAACTCCTTGTTTTTATGTTTTTTTGTGTTTTTTGGTGAAATCGTAAATTTTTTCTCAATTATTACCTTCCAAGTTTTTCAAACAACTTTTTTCTAAATTCGTTGGTTTTTTAACCGCAAACATTGGTGTTATGATTTTCCACGCGCATTTTTTGCGGCATGTCCACTGAAAACGGCTAGTTTTCATTTAATAATCGTATTTTTTATTAACACGCGTACTCTCTCTAAATTTCTTCAATTTAGGTAAATCAAACTCCTATTTCCTCTATTTCTTTAACGCTTAAAATGTCGTTTTAATTAAAACAAGTTTTTGAAGTGGTGTTTCCTCATAAAAGTGCTCGTTTTTATCTTTTTTCCGTGTTTTCAATGAAATCGTTAAGTTTAAAAGCCCTTTTTTCATGATTTGTCAGTTTCTCCATCAAAAAATACGTTATATTGAATGTAAACACGTATTAATGGTTTTTCCACATACAACAACTCGTTTAATTATTTTCCGTGTTTTTGATGATATCGTTAAATTTCCAACCCATTTTTTCATCATTCGTTGATTTCTCCACCGCAAAATATATCGTTTTAATTTTAACACGCATTTTAAATTGGTATTACCACAGAGAACAGCTCTTTTTATTTAATTTTCGTGTTTTCGATGTGATCGTTAATAATCTCTCCATATTTTCCTTTCAAGTATACCGAACTACTTTTTTAAAAATTCGTTGAATTTTTAAGAGCAGAAATTTTTGTTTTGATTTCAAGCGCGCATGTTTTGTGGCGAGTTCACTGAGAACAGCTAGTTCTCTTTCAATCTTCGTATTTTCAATGTAATCTCGTATTTTCTTTAACTTTTTTCAATTTCATTGTTTGAAGCGCCATTCTTCATCATTCGTTGATTTATCTATCGAAAATATGTTCGTTAATTTGAACACGGGTTTTATCTGGTATTTCAACAGAAAACTGCTCGTTTTTATTCAATCTACGTATTTTCGAAGAAATCGCGTATTTTTTTTTAATCCGTTGATTTTGCAATCGGAAAAAACTTATTATTATCAACGCGTACGTTTTGTTGCCATTCCACTGAAAACTGCAAGTGTTTACTTTATCTTCTTTTCGTTGTCTTTTAAATCACAAATTATATCGTTATAATTTAAACTAGTATTTGATGTGGTATTTCCAGAGATAACTTCTCCTTTTTTTGTATTTTTTGTGTTTTTGCTGAAATCGTAAATTTTCTCTATATAATTTCCTTCCTAGTTTTTCAAACTACATTTTTCGAAATTCCTTAGTTTTTTAACCGCAAACATTGGTGTTATGATTTTCCACGAGCACGTTTTGCATCGTGTCCACTGAAAACGATTAGTTTTCATCCAATGATCGTATTTTGGATGAAAACGCGAACTTTCTCTAAATTTCTTCAATTTAAGATTGAAGAAACCACTTTTGCGTGTATATCTCCTTCGCTAAAAATGTCGTTTTAATTTAAACAAGTATTTGAAGTGGAGTTTTCACAGAAAACAGCTCGTTTTTTGTTATTTTCCGTGTTTTCGATAACATCGTTTAATTTAAAACTTCTTCTTTCATCATTCGTTGATTTCTCCATCGCAAACTATGATCTCTTATTTCAACAGGTATTTAATGTAGTACTTCCAAACTACTTTTTTCCAAATTCGTTGATTTTTCAATCGGAATGTAGGTCGGATTTTTTGAAACGCGAATGTTTTGGGGCGAGTTCTCTGACAACTGCTAGTTTTTATTCAATCATCGCATTGGCGTGTCCACTGAAAACGACTAGTTTTCATCCAATGATCGTATTTTGGATGAAATCGCGTTCTTTCTCTAAATTTCTTTAATTTAAGTAAACCAAACTCCTTTTTCGTTTATTTCTCCATCGCTTAAAATGTCGTTTTAATTTAAACAAGTATTTGCTGTGGAGTAACAATAGAAATGAGTTCGTTTATATCTATTTTCCGTGTTTTCAATGAAATCGTTAAATTTTACACTCCTTTTTTTATGATTTGTTAATTTCTCCATCGAAAAATACGTTATTTTAATGTAAACACGTGTGTTGTAGTATTTCCAAATAAATAAACTCGTTTAATTTTTTTAGGTGTTTTCGATGATATTGTTAAATTTCAAACCCCTTTTTTCATCATTCCTTGATTTCTCCACCGCAAAATATAAAGTTTTAATTTAAACACGTAATTTATGTGGAATTCAGACGGAAAACTCTCGTCTTTATTTACTTTTCGTGTTTTCGATGAAATCGTTATTTATCCTCGATAATTTCCTTTCAAGAGTTTCAAACACCTTTTTTCATCATTCGATGATTTTTTTTCGCGGAGTATGTCGTTTTAATTTTAACACGCAATTAAATTGGTACTTCCACAAAGAACAGCTCGGTTTTTTTAAATTTCGTGTTTTTTATGTGTCGTTAATTTTCTCTCAATATTTTCCTTTCAAGTATATCGAACTACTTTTTTCTAAATTCGTTGAATTTTCAATCGCAGAAATTGGTGTGATGATTTTAAGCGCGCATGTTTTGTGGCGAGTTCACTAAGAACTGTTAGTTCTTTTTCAATCTTCGTATTTTCGATGTAATCTTGTATCTTCTCTAACTTTTTTCGATTTCATTGATTCAAGCGCCTTTCTTCATCATTCGTTGATTTATCTATCGAAATTATGTCCGTTAATTTGAACCATTGTTTAATGTGGTATTTCCACAGAAAACTGCTCGATTTCATCTTCCTACGTATTTTCGATGAAATCGCGTATTTTTTTTTATCCGTTGATTTTTCAATCGAAAAACAGTTGTTATTATTATCAACGCGTATGTTTTGGTCAATTCCACTGAAAACTGCTAGTTTTTACTTTATCTTCTTATTTTCGATGAAATTAATCAATCGACATTTTATCAATTCAAGGTTTTCAAACGTAGTTTTTCATTATTCTTTGTCTTTTACATCGCAAATTATATCTTTATAATTTAAACTAGTATTTGATGATGGATTTCCACAGAGAACTCCATGTTTTTATGTTTTTTTGTGTTTTTTGGTGAAATCGTAATTTTTTTCTAAATTATTACCATCCAAGTTTTTCAAACAAGTTTTTTCTAAATTCGTTGGTTTTTTAACCGCAAACATTGGTGTTATGATTTTCCACGCGCATGTTTTGCGGCATGTCCACTGAAAACGGCTAGTTTTCATTTAATTATCGTATTTTTGATGAAAACGCGTACTTTCTTTAAATTTCTTCAATATAAGTAAATCAAACTCCTTTTTCGTTTTATTTCTCCAACGCAAAAAATGTCGTTTTCATTACACCAAGTATTTGTCTTTTCTTTTAAATCACAAATTATATCGTTATAATTTAAACTAGTATTTGATGTGGTATTTCCAGAGATAACTTCTCCTTTTTTTGTATTTTTTGTGTTTTTGCTGAAATCGTAAATTTTCCCTATATAATTTCCTTCCTAGTTTTTCAAACTACATTTTTCGAAATTCGTTAGTTTTTTAACCGCAAACATTGGTGTTATGATTTTCCACGCGCATGTTTTGCGGCGTGTCCACTGAAAACGATTAGTTTTCATCCAATGATCGTATTTTGGATGAAAACGCGAACTTTCTCCTAAATTTCTTCAATTTAAGATAATCAAACTACTTTTTCGTGTATATCTCCTTCGCTAAAAATGTCGTTTTAATTTAAACAAGTATTTGAAGTGGAGTTTTCACAGTAAACAGCTCGTTTTTTGTTATTTTCCGTGTTTTCGATAACATCGTTTAATTTATAACTTCTTCTTTCATCATTCGTTGATTTCTCCATCGCAAACTATGATCTCTTATTTTAACAGGTATTTAATATAGTACTTCCAAACTACTTTTTTCCAAATTCGTTGATTTTTCAATCGGAATGTAGGTCGGATTTTTTGAAACGCGAATGTTTTGGGGCGAGTCCACTGAAAACTGCTAGTTTTTATTCAATCATCGCATTGTCGTGTCCACTGAAAAAGACTAGTTTTCATCCAATGATCGTATTTTGGATGAAATCGCGTTCTTTCTCTAAATTTCTTTAATTTAAGTAAACCAAACTCCTTTTTCGTTTATTTCTCCATCGCTTAAAATGTCGTTTTAATTTAAACAAGTATTTGCTGTGGAGTTACAATAGAAATGAGTTCGTTTATATCTATTTTCCGTGTTTTCAATGAAATCGTTACATTTTACACTCCTTTTTTCATGATTTGTTAATTTCTCCATCGAAAAATACGTTATTTTAATGTAAACACGTGTGTTGTGGTATTTCCAAATAAATCAACTCGTTTAATTTTTTTCCGTGTTTTCGATGATATCGTTAAATTTCAAACCCCTTTTTTCATCATTCCTTGATTTCTACACCGCAAAATATGAAGTTTAATTTAAACACGTAAAGTATGTGGCATTCAAACGGAAAACTGCTCGTTTTTATTTTCTTTTCGTGTTTTCGATGCAATCGTTATTTTACCCTCGATATTTTCCTTTCAAGAGTTTCAAACTACTTTTTCGATATTCGTTTACTTTTCAATCGCAAAATATGGGTAATTTTCAAAACACGTATGTTTTGTGGCGAGTACACTGAAAACTGCTAGCTTTTTATCAATCTTCGTATTTTCGATGAAATGCGTATTTTCTCTAAATATATTTAATTTAAGTAATTAAAACACCTCTTTTCAACATTTGATGATTACTTCATCGCAGAGTATGTCCTTTTAATTTTAACATGCATTTAAAATGGTATTTCGTCGATTTTATGGATTTCTTTGTGTTTAAGCTGAAAACGTAAATTTTCTCAAAATTATTTCCTTCCAAGTTTTTCAAACTACATTTTTCAAAATTCGTTGGTTTTTTAACCGCAAAAATTGGTGTTATGATGATCCACGCGCATGTTTTGCGGCATGTCTACTGAAAACGGCTAGTTTCCATTTAATAATCGTATATTCCATGATTTGTTAATTTCTCCATCGAAAAATACGTTATATTGAATGTAAACACGTATTTATGGTTTTTCTCATAAAACAGCTCGTTTAATTATTTTCCGTGTTTTTGATGTTATCGTTAAATATCAAACCCATTTTTTCATCATTCGTTGATTTCTCCACCGCAAAATATATCGTTTTAATTTTAACACGCATTTTAAATTGGTATTACCACAGAGAACAGCTCTTTTTATTTAATTTTCGTGTTTTTGATGGAATCGGTAATTTTCTCCCAATATTTTCCTTTTAAGTATTTCGAACTACTTTTTTCAAAATTCGTTAAATTTTCTATCGCAAAATATGGTTAATAATTTAACACGTATGTTTTTAGGCGAGTACACTGAAAACTGGTAGTTTTTATTCAATCATCGTATTTTTTATGCATTTTCGTATTTTTTCAACGAAGAGTATGTCGTTTTAATTTTAACACGCATTAAGATCGGAATTTCCACTGAGAACAGCTCGTTTATATTTAATTTTCGTGTTTTCGATGTGATCGTTAATAATCTCTCAATATTTTCCTTTCAAGTATATCGAACTACTTTTTTCAAAATTCGTTGAATTTTTAATAGCAGAAATTTTTGTTTTGATTTTAAGCGCGCATTTTTTGTGGCGACTTCAATGAGAACAGCTAGTTCTCTTTCAATCTTCGTATTTTCAATGTAATCTCGTATTTTCTTTAACTTTTTTCAATTTCATTGTTTGAAGGGCCATTCTTTATCATTCGTGGATTTATCTATCGAAAATATGTTCGTAAATTTGAACACGGGTTTTATCTGGTATTTCAACAGAAAACTGCTCGTTTTTATTCAATCTACGTATTTTCGAAGAAATCGCGTATTTTTTTTTAATCCGTTGATTTTTCGATCGAAAAAAAGTTGTTATTATTATCAACGCGTACGTTTTGTTGCCATTCCACTGAAAACTGCAAGTGTTTACTTTATCTTCTTTTCGTTGTCTTTTAAATCGCAAATTATATCGTTATAATTTAAACTAGTATTTGATGTGGTATTTCCAGAGATAACTTATCGTTTCTAAGTATGTTATGTGTATTTGCTGAAATCGTAAATTTTCTCTATATAATTTCCTTCCAAGTTTTTCACAGTACATTTTTCAAAATTCGTTGGTTTTTTAACCGCAAACATTGGTGTTATGATTTTCCACGCGCATGTTTTGCGGCATGTCCACTGAAAACGGCTAGTTTTCATTTAATTATCGTATTTTTGATGAAAACGCGTACTTTCTTTAAATTTCTTCAATATAAGTAAATCAAACTCCTTTTTCGTTTTATTTCCCCAACGCAAAAAATGTCGTTTTCATTACACCAAGTATTTGTCTTTTCTTTTAAATCACAAATTATATCGTTATAATTTAAACTAGTATTTGATGTGGTATTTCCAGAGATAACTTCTCCTTTTTTTGTATTTTTTGTGTTTTTGCTGAAATCGTAAATTTTCCCTATATAATTTCCTTCCTAGTTTTTCAAACTACATTTTTCGAAATTCGTTAGTTTTTTAACCGCAAACATTGGTGTTATGATTTTCCACGCGCATGTTTTGCGGCGTGTCCACTGAAAACGATTAGTTTTCATCCAATGATCGTATTTTGGATGAAAACGCGAACTTTCTCTAAATTTCTTCAATTTAAGATAATCAAACTACTTTTTCGTGTATATCTTCTTCGCTAAAAATGTCGTTTTAAATTAAACAAGTATTTGAAGTGGAGTTTTCACAGAAAACAGCTCGTTTTTTGTTATTTTCCGTGTTTTCGATAACATCGTTTAATTTATAACTTCTTCTTTCATCATTCGTTGATTTCTCCATCGCAAACTATGATCTCTTATTTCAACAGGTATTTAATGTAGTACTTCCAAACTACTTTTTTCCAAATTCGTTGATTATTCAATCGGAATGTAGGTCGGATTTTTTGAAACGCGAATGTTTTGGGGCGAGTCCACTGAAAACTGCTAGTTTTTATTCAATCATCGCATTGGCGTGTCCACTGAAAACGACTAGTTTTCATCCAATGATCATATTTTGGATGAAATCGCGTTCTTTCTTTAAATTTCTTTAATTTAAGTAAATCAAACTCCTTTTTCGTTTATTTCTCCATCGCTTAAAATGTCGTTTTAATTTAAACAAGTATTTGCTGTGGAGTTACAATAGAAATGAGTTCGTTTATATCTATTTTCCGTGTTTTCAATGAAATCGTTAAATTTTACACTCCTTTTTTCATGATTTGTTAATTTCTCCATCGAAAAATACGTTATTTTAATGTAAACACGTGTGTTGTGGTATTTCCAAATAAATCAACTCGTTTAATTTTTTTCCGTGTTTTCGATGATATCGTTAAATTTCAAACCCCTTTTTTCATCATTCCTTGATTTCTCCACCGCAAAATATGAAGTTTAACTTAAACACGTAATTTATGTGGCATTCAAACGGAAAACTGCTCGTTTTTATTTTCTTTTCCTGTTTTCGATGCAATCGTTATTTTACCCTCGATATTTTCCTTTCAAGAGTTTCAAACTACTTTTTCGATATTCGTTTACTTTTCAATCGCAAAATATGGGTAATTTTCAAAACACGTATGTTTTGTGGCGAGTACACTGAAAACTGCTAGCTTTTTATCAATCTTCGTATTTTCGATGAAATGAGTATTTTCTCTAAATATATTTAATTTAAGTAATTAAAACACCTCTTTTCATCATTTGATGATTTCTTCATCGCAGAGTATGTCCTTTTAATTTTAACATGCATTTAAAATGGTATTTCCTCGATTTTATGGATTTCTTTGTGTTTAAGCTGAAAACGTAAATTTTCTCAAAATTATTTCCTTCCAAGTTTTTCAAACTACATTTTTCAAAATTCGTTGGTTTTATAACCGCAAAAATTGGTGTTATGATGATCCACGCGCATGTTTTGCGGCATGTCTACTGAAAACGGCTAGTTTCCATTTAATAATCGTATATTCCATGATTTGTTAATTTCTCCATCGAAAAATACGTTATATTGAATGTAAACACGTATTTATGGTTTTTCTCATAAAACAGCTCGTTTAATTATTTTCCGTGTTTTTGATGTTATCGTTAAATATCAAACCCATTTTTTCATCATTCGTTGATTTCTCCACCGCAAAATATATCGTTTTAATTTTAACACGCATTTTAAATTGGTATTACCACAGAGAACAGCTCTTTTTATTTAATTTTCGTGTTTTTGATGGAATCGGTAATTTTCTCCCAATATTTTCCTTTTAAGTATTTCGAACTACTTTTTTCAAAATTCGTTAAATTTTCTATCGCAAAATATGGTTAATAATTTAACACGTATGTTTTTAGGCGAGTACACTGAAAACTGGTAGTTTTTATTCAATCATCGTATTTTTTATGCATTTTCGTATTTTTTCAACGAAGAGTATGTCGTTTTAATTTTAACACGCATTAAGATCGGAATTTCCACTGAGAACAGCTCGTTTATATTTAATTTTCGTGTTTTCGATGTGATCGTTAATAATCTCTCAATATTTTCCTTTCAAGTATATCGAACTACTTTTTTCAAAATTCGTTGAATTTTTAATAGCAGAAATTTTTGTTTTGATTTTAAGCGCGCATTTTTTGTGGCGACTTCAATGAGAACAGCTAGTTCTCTTTCAATCTTCGTATTTTCAATGTAATCTCGTATTTTCTTTAACTTTTTTCAATTTCATTGTTTGAAGGGCCATTCTTCATCATTCGTGGATTTATCTATCGAAAATATGTTCGTAAATTTGAACACGGGTTTTATCTGGTATTTCAACAGAAAACTGCTCGTTTTTATTCAATCTACGTATTTTCGAAGAAATCGCGTATTTTTTTTTAATCCGTTGATTTTTCGATCGAAAAAAAGTTGTTATTATTATCAACGCGTACGTTTTGTTGCCATTCCACTGAAAACTGCAAGTGTTTACTTTATCTTCTTTTCGTTGTCTTTTAAATCGCAAATTATATCGTTATAATTTAAACTAGTATTTGATGTGGTATTTCCAGAGATAACTTATCGTTTCTAAGTATGTTATGTGTATTTGCTGAAATCGTAAATTTTCTCTATATAATTTCCTTCCAAGTTTTTCACAGTACATTTTTCAAAATTCGTTGGTTTTTTAACCGCAAAGATTGGTGTTATGATTTTCCACGCGCATGTTTTGCGGCATGTCCACTGAAAACGGCTAGTTTTCATTTAATTATCGTATTTTTGATGAAAACGCGTACTTTCTTTAAATTTCTTCAATATAAGTAAATCAAACTCCTTTTTCGTTTTATTTCCCCAACGCAAAAAATGTCGTTTTCATTACACCAAGTATTTGTCTTTTCTTTTAAATCACAAATTATATCGTTATAATTTAAACTAGTATTTGATGTGGTATTTCCAGAGATAACTTCTCGTTTTTAAGTATTTTTTGCGTTTTTGCTGAAATCGTAAATTTTCTCTAAATAATTTCCTTCCAAGTTTTTTTAACTACATTTTTCGAAATTCGTTAGTTTTTTAACCGCAAACATTGGTGTTATGATTTTCCACGCGCATGTTTTGCGGCGTGTCCACTGAAAACGATTAGTTTTCATCCAATGATCGTATTTTGGATGAAAACGCGAACTTTCTCCTAAATTTCTTCAATTTAAGATAATCAAACTACTTTTTCGTGTATATCTCCTTCGCTAAAAATGTCGTTTTAATTTAAACAAGTATTTGAAGTGGAGTTTTCACAGTAAACAGCTCGTTTTTTGTTATTTTCCGTGTTTTCGATAACATCGTTTAATTTATAACTTCTTCTTTCATCATTCGTTGATTTCTCCATCGCAAACTATGATCTCTTATTTTAACAGGTATTTAATATAGTACTTCCAAACTACTTTTTTCCAAATTCGTTGATTTTTCAATCGGAATGTAGGTCGGATTTTTTGAAACGCGAATGTTTTGGGGCGAGTCCACTGAAAACTGCTAGTTTTTATTCAATCATCGCATTGTCGTGTCCACTGAAAAAGACTAGTTTTCATCCAATGATCGTATTTTGGATGAAATCGCGTTCTTTCTCTAAATTTCTTTAATTTAAGTAAACCAAACTCCTTTTTCGTTTATTTCTCCATCGCTTAAAATGTCGTTTTAATTAAAACAAGTATTTGCTGTGGAGTTACAATAGAAATGAGTTCGTTTATATCTATTTTCCGTGTTTTCAATGAAATCGTTACATTTTACACTCCTTTTTTCATGATTTGTTAATTTCTCCATCGAAAAATACGTTATTTTAATGTAAACACGTGTGTTGTGGTATTTCCAAATAAATCAACTCGTTTAATTTTTTTCCGTGTTTTCGATGATATCGTTAAATTTCAAACCCCTTTTTTCATCATTCCTTGATTTCTACACCGCAAAATATGAAGTTTAATTTAAACACGTAAAGTATGTGGCATTCAAACGGAAAACTGCTCGTTTTTATTTTCTTTTCGTGTTTTCGATGCAATCGTTATTTTACCCTCGATATTTTCCTTTCAAGAGTTTCAAACTACTTTTTCGATATTCGTTTACTTTTCAATCGCAAAATATGGGTAATTTTCAAAACACGTATGTTTTGTGGCGAGTACACTGAAAACTGCTAGCTTTTTATCAATCTTCGTATTTTCGATGAAATGCGTATTTTCTCTAAATATATTTAATTTAAGTAATTAAAACACCTCTTTTCAACATTTGATGATTACTTCATCGCAGAGTATGTCCTTTTAATTTTAACATGCATTTAAAATGGTATTTCGTCGATTTTATGGATTTCTTTGTGTTTAAGCTGAAAACGTAAATTTTCTCAAAATTATTTCCTTCCAAGTTTTTCAAACTACATTTTTCAAAATTCGTTGGTTTTATAACCGCAAAAATTGGTGTTATGATGATCCACGCGCATGTTTTGCGGCATGTCTACTGAAAACGGCTAGTTTCCATTTAATAATCGTATATTCCATGATTTGTTAATTTCTCCATCGAAAAATACGTTATATTGAATGTAAACACGTATTTATGGTTTTTCTCATAAAACAACTCGTTTAATTATTTTCCGTGTTTTTGATGTTATCGTTAAATATCAAACCCATTTTTTCATCATTCGTTGATTTCTCCACCGCAAAATATATCGTTTTAATTTTAACACGCATTTTAAATTGGTATTACCACAGAGAACAGCTCTTTTTATTTAATTTTCGTGTTTTTGATGGAATCGGTAATTTTCTCCCAATATTTTCCTTTTAAGTATTTCGAACTACTTTTTTCAAAATTCGTTAATTTTCTATCGCAAAATATGGTTAATAATTTAACACGTATGTTTTTAGGCGAGTACACTGAAAACTGGTAGTTTTTATTCAATCATCGTATTTTTTATGCATTCACTTATTTTCTCAACGCAGAGTATGTCGTTTTAATTTTCACACGCATTAAAATCAGTATTTCCACTGAGAACAGCTCGTTTATCTTTAATTTTCGTGTTTTCGATGTGATCGTTAATAATCTCTCAATATTTTCCTTTCAAGTATATCGAACTACTTTTTTCAAAATTCGTTGAATTTTTAATAGCAGAAATTGGTGTGATGATTTTAAGCGCGCATGTTTTGTGGCGAGTTCACTGAGAACAGCTAGTTCTCTTTATACCTCGTATTTTCAATGTAATCTCGTATTTTCTTTAACTTTTTTCAATTTTATTGTTTGAAGCGCCATTCTTCATCATTCGTTGATTTATGTATCGAAAATATGTTCGTAAATTTGAACACGGGTTTTATCTGGTATTTCCACAGAAAACTGCTCGTTTTTATTCAATCTACGTATTTTCGAAGAAATCGCGTATTTTTTTTTAATCCGTTGATTTTTCGATCGAAAAAAAGTTGTTATTATTATCAACGCGTACGTTTTGTTGCCATTCCACTGAAAACTGCATGTGTTTACTTTATCTTCTTTTCGTTGTCTTTTAAATCGCAAATTATATCGTTATAATTTAAACTAGTATTTGATGTGGTATTTCCAGAGATAACTTCTCGATTTTAAGTAATTTTTGTGTTTTTGCTGAAATCGTAAATTTTCTCTAAATAATTTCCTTCCAAGTTTTTCAAACTACATTTTTCGACATTCGATAGTTTTTAACCGCAAACATTGGTGTTATGATTTTCCACGCGCATGTTTTGCGGCGTGTCCACTGAAAACGACTAGTTTTCATCCAATGATCGTATTTTGGATGAAATCGCGTTCTTTCTCTAAATTTCTTTAATTTAAGTAAACCAAACTCCTTTTTCGTTTATTTCTCCATCGCTTAAAATGTCGTTTTAATATAAACAAGTATTTGCAGTGGAGTTACAATAGAAATGAGCTCGTTTACTTCTATTTTCCGTGTTTCCAATGAAATCGTTAAATTTTACACTCCTTTTTTCATGATTTGTTAATTAAAATACGTTATTTTAATGGTAAACACGGGTGTGTGGTATTTCCAAATATATCAACCTTTTTATTTTTTCCGTGTTTTTGATGGTATCGTTTAGTTTCAAACCCTTTTTTCATCACTCCTTGATTCTCTCACCGCAAAATATAAAGTTTGTAATTTAAAACGTTATTTATGTGGAATTCAAACGGAAAACTGCTCGTCTTTATTTACTTTTCGTGTTTTCGATGCAATCGTTATTTATCCTCGATAATTTCCTTTCAAGAGTTTTAAACACCTTTTTTCATCATTCGATGATTTCTTTTTCGCGCAGTATGTCGTTTTAATTTTAACACGCATTTAATTGGTACTTCCACAGAGAAAAGCTCGGTTTTTTTAAATTTCGTGTTTTTTATGTGATCGTTAATTTTCTCTCAATATTTTCCTTTCAAGTATATCGAACTACTCTTTTCAAAATTCGTTGAATTTTTAATAGCACAAATTGGTGTGATGATTTAAGCGCGCATGTTTTGTGGCGAGTTCACTGAGAACTGTTAGTTCTTTTTCAATCTTCGTATTTTCGATGTAATTTTGTATTTTCTCTAACCTTTTTCAATTTCATAGATTCAAGCGCCTTTCTTCATTATTCGTTGATTTATCTATCGAAAATATGTCCGTTAATTTGAACCATTGTTTTATGTGGTATTTCCACAGAAACTGCTCGTTTTAATCTTCCGCAGTATTTTCGATGAAATCGCGAATTTTTTTAATCCGTTGATTTTTCAATCGAAAAATAATTGTTATATTATCCCGCGTATGTTTTGGTCCATTTTACTGAAAACTGCAAGTGTTTAGTTTCTCTTTTATTTTCGATGAAATCAATCTATCAACATTTTTTCAATTCAAGGTATTCAAACGACGTTTTTCATTATTATTTGTCTTTTACATCGCAAATTATATCTTTATAATTTAAACTAGTATTTGATGATGGATTTCCACAGAGAACTCCTTGTTTTATGTTTTTTTGTGTTTTTTGGTGAAATCGTAAATTTTTTCTCAATTATTACCTTCCAAGTTTTTCAAACAACTTTTTTCTAAATTCGTTGAATTTTTACCGCAAACATTGGTGTTATGATTTTCCACGCGCATTTTTTGCGGCATGTCCACTGAAAACGGCTAGTTTTCATTTAATAATCGTATTTTTTATTAACACGCGTACTCTCTCTAAATTTCTTCAATTTAGGTAAATCAAACTCCTATTTCCTTTATTTCTTTAACGCTTAAAATGTCGTTTTAATTAAAACAAGTTTTTGAAGTGGTGTTTCCTCATAAAAGTGCTCGTTTTATCTTTTTTCCGTGTTTTCAATGAAATCGTTAAGTTTAAAAGCCCTTTTTTCATGATTTGTCAGTTTCTCCATCAAAAAATACGTTATATTGAATGTAAACACGTATTAATGGTTTTTCCACATACAACAACTCGTTTAATTATTTTCCGTGTTTTTGATGATATCGTTAAATTTCCACACCCATTTTTTCATCATTCGTTGATTTCTCCACCGCAAAATATATCGTTTTAATTTTAACACGCATTTTAAATTGGTATTACCACAGAGAACAGCTCTTTTTATTTAATTTTCGTGTTTTCGATGTGATCGTTAATAATCTCTCCATATTTTCCTTTCAAGTATATCGAACTACTTTTTAAAAATTCGTTGAATTTTTAAGAGCAGAAATTTTTGTTTTGATTTCAAGCGCGCATGTTTTGTGGCGAGTTCACTGAGAACAGCTAGTTCTCTTTCAATCTTCGTATTTTCAATGTAATCTCGTATTTTCTTTAACTTTTTTCAATTTCATTGTTTGAAGCGCCATTCTTCATCATTCGTTGATTTATCTATCGAAAATATGTTCGTTAATTTGACACGGGTTTTATCTGGTATTTCAACAGAAAACTGCTCGTTTTTATTCAATCTACGTATTTTCGAAGAAATCGCGTATTTTTTTTTAATCCGTTGATTTTTCGATCGAAAAAATGTTTTTATTATTATCAACGCGTACGTTTTGTTGCCAATCCACTGAAAACTGCTAGTGTTTACTTTATCTTCTTTTCGTTGTCTTTAAAATCACAAATTATATCGTTATAATTTAAACTAGTATTTGATGTGGTATTTCCAGAGATAACTTCTCCTTTTTTTGTATTTTTTGTGTTTTTGCTGAAATCGTAAATTTTCTCTATATAATTTCCTTCCTAGTTTTTCAAACTACATTTTTCGAAATTCGTTAGTTTTTTTAACCGCAAACATTGGTGTTATGATTTTCCACGAGCATGTTTTGCATCGTGTCCACTGAAAACGATTAGTTTTCCATCCAATGATCGTATTTTGGATGAAAACGCGAACTTTCTCTAAATTTCTTCAATTTAAGATAATCAAAACCACTTTTGCGTGTATATCTCCTTCGCTAAAATGTCGTTTTAATTTAAACAAGTATTTGAAGTGGAGTTTTCACAGAAAACAGCTCGTTTTTTGTTATTTTCCGTGTTTTCGATAACATCGTTTAATTTTAAAACTTCTTCTTTCATCATTCGTTGATTTCTCCATCGCAAACTATGATCTCTTATTTCAACAGGTATTTAATGTAGTACTTCCAAACTACTTTTTTTTAAATTCGTTGATTTTCAATCGGAATGTAGGTCGGATTTTTTGAAACGCGAATGTTTTGGGGCGAGTTCTCTGACAACTGCTAGTTTTTATTCATCATCGCATTGGCGTGTCCACTGAAAACGACTAGTTTTCATCCAATGATCGTATTTTGGATGAAATCGCGTTCTTTCTCTAAATTTCTTTAATTTAAGTAACCCAACTCCTTTTTCGTTTATTTCTCCATCGCTTAAAATGTCGTTTTAATTTAAACAAGTATTTGCTGTGGAGTAACAATAGAAATGAGTTCGTTTATATCTATTTTCCGTGTTTTTCAATGAAATCGTTAAATTTTACACTCCTTTTTTTATGATTTGTTAATTTCTCCATCGAAAAATACGTTATTTTAATGTAAACACGTGTGTTGTGGTATTTCCAAATAATAAACTCGTTTAATTTTTTTAGGTGTTTTCGATGATATTGTTAAATTTCAAACCCCTTTTTTCATCATTCCTTGATTTCTCCACCGCAAAATATAAGTTTTAATTTAACACGTAATTTATGTGGAATTCAGACGGAAAAACTCTCGTCTTTATTTACTTTTCGTGTTTTCGATGAAATCGTTATTTATCCTCGATAATTTCCTTTCAAGAGTTTCAAACACCTTTTTTCATCATCGATGATTTTTTTTTCGCGGAGTATGTCGTTTTAATTTTAACACGCAATTAAATTGGTACTTCCACAAAGAACAGCTCGGTTTTTTTAAATTTCGTGTTTTTTATGTGTCGTTAATTTTCTCTCAATATTTTCCTTTCAAGTATATCGAACTACTTTTTTCTAAATTCGTTGAATTTTCAATCGCAGAAATTGGTGTGATGATTTAAAGCGCGCATGTTTTGTGGCGAGTTCACTAAGAACTGTTAGTTCTTTTTCAATCTTCGTATTTTCGATGTAATCTTGTATCTTCTCTAACTTTTTTTCGATTTCATTGATTCAAGCGCCTTTCTTCATCATTCGTTGATTTATCTATCGAAATTATGTCCGTTACATTTGAACCATTGTTTAATGTGGTATTTCCACAGAAAACTGCTCGATTTCATCTTCCTACGTATTTTCGATGAAATCGCGTATTTTTTTTTATCCGTTGATTTTTCAATCGAAAAACAGTTGTTATTATTATCAACGCGTATGTTTTGGTCAATTCCACTGAAAACTGCTAGTTTTTACTTTATCTTCTTATTTTCGATGAAATCAATCAATCGACATTTTATCAATTCAAGGTTTTCAAACGTAGTTTTTCATTATTCTTTGTCTTTTACATCGCAAATTATATCTTTATAATTTAAACTAGTATTTGATGATGGATTTCCACAGAGAACTCCATGTTTTTATGTTTTTTTGTGTTTTTTGGTGAAATCGTAATTTTTTTCTAAATTATTACCATCCAAGTTTTTCAAACAAGTTTTTTCTAAATTCGTTGGTTTTTTAACCGCAAACATTGGTGTTATGATTTTCCACGCGCATGTTTTGCGGCATGTCCACTGAAAACGGCTAGTTTTCATTTAATTATCGTATTTTTGATGAAAACGCGTACTTTCTTTAAATTTCTTCAATATAAGTAAATCAAACTCCTTTTTCGTTTTATTTCTCCAACGCAAAAAATGTCGTTTTCATTACACCAAGTATTTGTCTTTTCTTTTAAATCACAAATTATATCGTTATAATTTAAACTAGTATTTGATGTGGTATTTCCAGAGATAACTTCTCGTTTTTAAGTATTTTTTGCGTTTTTGCTGAAATCGTAAATTTTCTCTAAATAATTTCCTTCCAAGTTTTTTTAACTACATTTTTCGAAATTCGTTAGTTTTTTAACCGCAAACATTGGTGTTATGATTTTCCACGCGCATGTTTTGCGGCGTGTCCACTGAAAACGATTAGTTTTCATCCAATGATCGTATTTTGGATGAAAACGCGAACTTTCTCCTAAATTTCTTCAATTTAAGATAATCAAACTACTTTTTCGTGTATATCTCCTTCGCTAAAAATGTCGTTTTAATTTAAACAAGTATTTGAAGTGGAGTTTTCACAGTAAACAGCTCGTTTTTTGTTATTTTCCGTGTTTTCGATAACATCGTTTAATTTATAACTTCTTCTTTCATCATTCGTTGATTTCTCCATCGCAAACTATGATCTCTTATTTTAACAGGTATTTAATATAGTACTTCCAAACTACTTTTTTCCAAATTCGTTGATTTTTCAATCGGAATGTAGGTCGGATTTTTGAAACGCGAATGTTTTGGGGCGAGTCCACTGAAAACTGCTAGTTTTTATTCAATCATCGCATTGTCGTGTCCACTGAAAAAGACTAGTTTTCATCCAATGATCGTATTTTGGATGAAATCGCGTTCTTTCTCTAAATTTCTTTAATTTAAGTAAACCAAACTCCTTTTTCGTTTATTTCTCCATCGCTTAAAATGTCGTTTTAATTAAAACAAGTATTTGCTGTGGAGTTACAATAGAAATGAGTTCGTTTATATCTATTTTCCGTGTTTTCAATGAAATCGTTACATTTTACACTCCTTTTTTCATGATTTGTTAATTTCTCCATCGAAAAATACGTTATTTTAATGTAAACACGTGTGTTGTGGTATTTCCAAATAAATCAACTCGTTTAATTTTTTTCCGTGTTTTCGATGATATCGTTAAATTTCAAACCCCTTTTTTCATCATTCCTTGATTTCTACACCGCAAAATATGAAGTTTAATTTAAACACGTAAAGTATGTGGCATTCAAACGGAAAACTGCTCGTTTTTATTTTCTTTTCGTGTTTTCGATGCAATCGTTATTTTACCCTCGATATTTTCCTTTCAAGAGTTTCAAACTACTTTTTCGATATTCGTTTACTTTTCAATCGCAAAATATGGGTAATTTTCAAAACACGTATGTTTTGTGGCGAGTACACTGAAAACTGCTAGCTTTTTATCAATCTTCGTATTTTCGATGAAATGCGTATTTCTCTAAATATATTTAATTTAAGTAATTAAAACACCTCTTTTCAACATTTGATGATTACTTCATCGCAGAGTATGTCCTTTTAATTTTAACATGCATTTAAAATGGTATTTCGTCGATTTTATGGATTTCTTTGTGTTTAAGCTGAAAACGTAAATTTTCTCAAAATTATTTCCTTCCAAGTTTTTCAAACTACATTTTTCAAAATTCGTTGGTTTTTTAACCGCAAAAATTGGTGTTATGATGATCCACGCGCATGTTTTGCGGCATGTCTACTGAAAACGGCTAGTTTCCATTTAATAATCGTATATTCCATGATTTGTTAATTTCTCCATCGAAAAATACGTTATATTGAATGTAAACACGTATTTATGGTTTTTCTCATAAAACAACTCGTTTAATTATTTTCCGTGTTTTTGATGTTATCGTTAAATATCAAACCCATTTTTTTCATCATTCGTTGATTTCTCCACCGCAAAATATATCGTTTTAATTTTAACACGCATTTTAAATTGGTATTACCACAGAGAACAGCTCTTTTTATTTAATTTTCGTGTTTTTGATGGAATCGGTAATTTTCTCCCAATATTTTCCTTTTAAGTATTTCGAACTACTTTTTTCAAAATTCGTTAAATTTTCTATCGCAAAATATGGTTAATAATTTAACACGTATGTTTTTAGGCGAGTACACTGAAAACTGGTAGTTTTTATTCAATCATCGTATTTTTTATGCATTCACTTATTTTCTCAACGCAGAGTATGTCGTTTTAATTTTCACACGCATTAAAATCGGTATTTCCACTGAGAACAGCTCGTTTATCTTTAATTTTCGTGTTTTCGATGTGATCGTTAATAATCTCTCAATATTTTCCTTTCAAGTATATCGAACTACTTTTTTCAAAATTCGTTGAATTTTTAATAGCAGAAATTGGTGTGATGATTTTAAGGCGCGCATGTTTTGTGGCGAGTTCACTGAGAACAGCTAGTTCTCTTTATACCTCGTATTTTCAATGTAATCTCGTATTTTCTTTAACTTTTTTCAATTTTATTGTTTGAAGCGCCATTCTTCATCATTCGTTGATTTATGTATCGAAAATATGTTCGTAAATTTGAACACGGGTTTTATCTGGTATTTCCACAGAAAACTGCTCGTTTTTATTCAATCTACGTATTTTCGAAGAAATCGCGTATTTTTTTTTAATCCGTTGATTTTTCGATCGAAAAAAAGTTGTTATTATTATCAACGCGTACGTTTTGTTGCCATTCCACTGAAAACTGCAAGTGTTTACTTTATCTTCTTTTCGTTGTCTTTTAAATCGCAAATTATATCGTTATAATTTAAACTAGTATTTGATGTGGTATTTCCAGAGATAACTTCTCGATTTTAAGTAATTTTTGTGTTTTTGCTGAAATCGTAAATTTTCACTAAATAATTTCCTTCCAAGTTTTTCAAACTACATTTTTCGACATTCGATAGTTTTTTAACCGCAAACATTGGTGTTATGATTTTCCACGCGCATGTTTTGCGGCGTGTCCACTGAAAACGACTAGTTTTCATCCAATGATCGTATTTTGGATGAAATCGCGTTCTTTCTCTAAATTTCTTTAATTTAAGTAAACCAAACTCCTTTTTCGTTTATTTCTCCATCGCTTAAAATGTCGTTTTAATATAAACAAGTATTTGCAGTGGAGTTACAATAGAAATGAGCTCGTTTACTTCTATTTTCCGTGTTTCCAATGAAATCGTTAAATTTTACACTCCTTTTTTCATGATTTGTTAATTTCTCCATCGAAAAATACGTTATTTTAATGTAAACACGGGTGTTGTGGTATTTCCAAATATATCAACCTTTTTAATTATTTCCGTGTTTTTGATGATATCGTTTAGTTTCAAACCCTTTTTTCATCACTCCTTGATTTCTCCACCGCAAAATATAAAGTTTTAATTTAAAACGTGATTTATGTGGAATTCAAACGGAAAACTGCTCGTCTTTATTTACTTTTCGTGTTTTCGATGCAATCGTTATTTATCCTCGATAATTTCCTTTCAAGAGTTTTAAACACCTTTTTTCATCATTCGATGATTTTTTTTCGCGCAGTATGTCGTTTTAATTTTAACACGCATTTAAATTGGTACTTCCACAGAGAAAAGCTCGGTTTTTTTAAATTTCGTGTTTTTTATGTGATCGTTAATTTTCTCTCAATATTTTCCTTGCAAGTATATCGAACTACTCTTTTCAAAATTCGTTGAATTTTTAATAGCACAAATTGGTGTGATGATTTTAAGCGCGCATGTTTTGTGGCGAGTTCACTGAGAACTGTTAGTTCTTTTTCAATCTTCGTATTTTCGATGTAATTTTGTATTTTCTCTAACTTTTTTCAATTTCATTGATTCAAGCGCCTTTCTTCATTATTCGTTGATTTATCTATCGAAAATATGTCCGTTAATTTGAACCATTGTTTTATGTGGTATTTCCACAGAAAACTGCTCGTTTTAATCTTCCGCAGTATTTTCGATGAAATCGCGAATTTTTTTTAATCCGTTGATTTTTCAATCGAAAAATAATTGTTATTATTATCCACGCGTATGTTTTGGTCCATTTTACTGAAAACTGCAAGTGTTTAGTTTCTCTTTTTATTTTCGATGAAATCAATCTATCAACATTTTTTCAATTCAAGGTATTTAAACGACGTTTTTCATTATTATTTGTCTTTTACATCGCAAATTATATCTTTATAATTTAAACTAGTATTTGATGATGGATTTCCACAGAGAACTCCTTGTTTTTATGTTTTTTTTGTGTTTTTTGGTGAAATCGTAAATTTTTTCTCAATTATTACCTTCCAAGTTTTTCAAACAACTTTTTTCTAAATTCGTTGGTTTTTTAACCGCAAACATTGGTGTTATGATTTTCCACGCGCATTTTTTGCGGCATGTCCACTGAAAACGGCTAGTTTTCATTTAATAATCGTATTTTTGATTAACACGCGTACTCTTCTAAATTTCTTCAATTTAGGTAAATCAAACTCCTATTTCCTCTATTTCTTTAACGCTTAAAATGTCGTTTTAATTTAAACAAGTTTTTGAAGTGGTGTTTCCTCATAAAAGTGCTCGTTTTTATCTTTTTTCCGTGTTTTCAATGAAATCGTTAAGTTTAAAAGCCCTTTTTTCATGATTTGTCAGTTTCTCCATCAAAAAATACGTAATATTGAATGTAAACACGTATTAATGGTTTTTCCACATACAACAACTCGTTTAATTATTTTCCGTGTTTTTGATGATATCGTTAAATTTCCAACCCATTTTTTCATCATTCGTTGATTTCTCCACCGCAAAATATATCGTTTTAATTTTAACACGCATTTTAAATTGGTATTACCACAGAGAACAGCTCTTTTTATTTAATTTTCGTGTTTTCGATGTGATCGTTAATAATCTCTCCATATTTTCCTTTCAAGTATATCGAACTACTTTTTTCAAAATTCGTTGAATTTTTAAGAGCAGAAATTTTTGTTTTGATTTCAAGCGCGCATGTTTTGTGGCGAGTTCACTGAGAACAGCTAGTTCTCATTCAATCTTCGTATTTTGAATGTAATCTCGTATTTTCTTTAACTTTTTTCAATTTCATTGTTTGAAGCGCCATTCTTCATCATTCGTTGATTTATCTATCGAAAATATGTTCGTTAATTTGAACACGGGTTTTATCTGGTATTTCAACAGAAAACTGCTCGTTTTTATTCAATCTACGTATTTTCGAAGAAATCGCGTATTTTTTTTTAATCCGTTGATTTTGCAATCGGAAAAAACTTATTATTATCAACGCGTACGTTTTGTTGCCATTCCACTGAAAACTGCAAGTGTTTACTTTATCTTCTTTTCGTTGTCTTTTAAATCACAAATTATATCGTTATAATTTAAACTAGTATTTGATGTGGTATTTCCAGAGATAACTTCTCCTTTTTTTGTGTTTTTGCTGAAATCGTAAATTTTCTCTATATAATTTCCTTCCTAGTTTTTCAAACTACATTTTTCGAAATTCCTTAGTTTTTTAACCGCAAACATTGGTGTTATGATTTTCCACGAGCACGTTTTGCATCGTGTCCACTGAAAATTTTCATCCAATGATCGTATTTTGGATGAAAACGCGAACTTTCTCTAAATTTCTTCAATTTAAGATAATCAAACTACTTTTTCGTGTATATCTCCTTCGCTAAAAATGTCGTTTTAATTTAAACAAGTATTTGAAGTGGAGTTTTCACAGAAAACAGCTCGTTTTTTGTTATTTTCCGTGTTTTCGATAACATCGTTTAATTTATAACTTCTTCTTTCATCATTCGTTGATTTCTCCATCGCAAACTATGATCTCTTATTTTACAGGTATTTAATGTAGTACTTCCAAACTACTTTTTTCCAAATTCGTTGATTTTTCAATCGGAATGTAGGTCGGATTTTTTGAAACGCGAATGTTTTGGGGCGAGTCCACTGAAAACTGCTAGTTTTTATTCAATCATCGCATTGGCGTGTCCACTGAAAACGACTAGTTTTCATCCAATGATCATATTTTGGATGAAATCGCGTTCTTTCTTTAAATTTCTTTAATTTAAGTAATCAAACTCCTTTTTCGTTTATTTCTCCATCGCTTAAAATGTCGTTTTAATTTAAACAAGTATTTGCTGTGGAGTTACAATAGAAATGAGTTCGTTTATATCTATTTTCCGTGTTTTCAATGAAATCGTTAAATTTTACACTCCTTTTTTCATGATTTGTTAATTTCTCCATCGAAAAATACGTTATTTTAATGTAAACACGTGTGTTGTGGTATTTCCAAATAAATCAACTCGTTTAATTTTTTTCCGTGTTTTCGATGATATCGTTAAATTTCAAACCCCTTTTTTCATCATTCCTTGATTTCTCCACCGCAAAATATGAAGTTTAATTTAAACACGTAATTTATGTGGCATTCAAACGGAAAACTGCTCGTTTTTATTTTCTTTTCCTGTTTTCGATGCAATCGTTATTTTACCCTCGATATTTTCCTTTCAAGAGTTTCAAACTACTTTTTCGATATTCGTTTACTTTTCAATCGCAAAATATGGGTAATTTTCAAAACACGTATGTTTTGTGGCGAGTACACTGAAAACTGCTAGCTTTTTATCAATCTTCGTATTATCGATGAAATGAGTATTTTCTCTAAATATATTTAATTTAAGTAATTAAAACACCTCTTTTCATCATTTGATGATTTCTTCATCGCAGAGTATGTCCTTTTAATTTTAACATGCATTTAAAATGGTATTTCCTCGATTTTATGGATTTCTTTGTGTTTAAGCTGAAAACGTAAATTTTCTCAAAATTATTTCCTTCCAAGTTTTTCAAACTACATTTTTCAAAATTCGTTGGTTTTATAACCGCAAAAATTGGTGTTATGATGATCCACGCGCATGTTTTGCGGCATGTCTACTGAAAACGGCTAGTTTCCATTTAATAATCGTATATTCCATGATTTGTTAATTTCTCCATCGAAAAATACGTTATATTGAATGTAAACACGTATTTATGTTTTTCTCATAAAACAGCTCGTTTAATTATTTTCCGTGTTTTTGATGTTATCGTTAAATATCAAACCCATTTTTTCATCATTCGTTGATTTCTCCACCGCAAAATATATCGTTTTAATTTTAACACGCATTTTAAATTGGTATTACCACAGAGAACAGCTCTTTTTATTTAATTTTCGTGTTTTTGATGGAATCGGTAATTTTCTCCCAATAATTTTCCTTTTAAGTATTTCGAACTACTTTTTTCAAAATTCGTTAAATTTTCTATCGCAAAATATGGTTAATAATTTAACACGTATGTTTTTAGGCGAGTACACTGAAAACTGGTAGTTTTTATTCAATCATCGTATTTTTTATGCATTTTCGTATTTTTTCAACGAAGAGTATGTCGTTTTAATTTTAACACGCATTAAGATCGAATTTCCACTGAGAACAGCTCGTTTATCTTTAATTTTCGTGTTTTCGATGTGATCGTTAATAATCTCTCAATATTTTCCTTTCAAGTATATCGAACTACTTTTTCAAATTCGTTGAATTTTTAATAGCAGAAATTTTTGTTTTGATTTTAAGCGCGCATTTTTTGTGGCGACTTCAATGAGAACAGCTAGTTCTCTTTCAATCTTCGTATTTTCAATGTAATCTCGTATTTTCTTTAACTTTTTTCAATTTCATTGTTTGAAGGGCCATTCTTCATCATTCGTGGATTTATCTATCGAAAATATGTTCGTAAATTTGAACACGGGTTTTATCTGGTATTTCAACAGAAAACTGCTCGTTTTTATTCAATCTACGTATTTTCGAAGAAATCGCGTATTTTTTTTTAATCCGTTGATTTTTCGATCGAAAAAAAGTTGTTATTATTATCAACGCGTACGTTTTGTTGCCATTCCACTGAAAACTGCAAGTGTTTACTTTATCTTCTTTTCGTTGTCTTTTAAATCGCAAATTATATCGTTATAATTTAAACTAGTATTTGATGTGGTATTTCCAGAGATAACTTCTCGTTTCTAAGTATGTTATGTGTATTTAATGAAATCGTAAATTTTCTCTATATAATTTCCTTCCAAGTTTTTCACAGTACATTTTTCAAAATTCGTTGGTTTTTTAACCGCAAACATTGGTGTTATGATTTTCCACGCGCATGTTTTGCGGCATGTCCACTGAAAACGGCTAGTTTTCATTTAATTATCGTATTTTTGATGAAAACGCGTACTTTCTTTAAATTTCTTCAATATAAGTAAATCAAACTCCTTTTTCGTTTTATTTCTCCAACGCAAAAAAAGTCGTTTTCATTTAACCAAGTATTTGTCTTTTCTTTTAAATCACAAATTATATCGTTATAATTTAAACTAGTATTTGATGTGGTATTTCCAGAGATAACTTCTCGTTTTTAAGTATTTTTTGCGTTTTTGCTGAAATCGTAAATTTTCTCTAAATAATTTCCTTCCAAGTTTTTTTTAACTACATTTTTCGAAATTCGTTAGTTTTTTAACCGCAAACATTGGTGTTATGATTTTCCACGCGCATGTTTTGCGGCGTGTCCACTGAAAACGATTAGTTTTCATCCAATGATCGTATTTTGCATGAAAACGCGAACTTTCTCTAAATTTCTTCAATTTAAGATAATCAAGTTACTTTTTCGTGTATATCTCCTTCGCTAAAAATGTCGTTTTAATTTAAACAAGTATTTGAAGTGGAGTTTCACAGAAAACAGCTCGTTTTTTGTTATTTTCCGTGTTTTCGATAACATCGTTTAATTTAAAACTTCTTCTTTCATCATTCGTTGATTTCTCCATCGCAAACTATGATGATTTATTTCAACAGGTATTTAATATAGTACTTCCAAACTACTTTTTTCCAATTCGTTGATTTTTCAATCGGAATATAGGTCGGATTTTTTGAAACGCGAATGTTTTAGGGCGAGTCCACTGAAAACTGCTAGTTTTTATTCAATCATCGCATTGGCGTGTCCACTGAAAAAGACTAGTTTTCATCCAATGATCGTATTTTGGATGAAATCGCGTTCTTTCTCTAAATTTCTTTAATTAAAGTAAACCAAACTCCTTTTTCGTTTATTTCTCCATCGCTTAAAATGTCGTTTTAATTTAAACAAGTATTTGCTGTGGAGTTACAATAGAAATGAGTTCGTTTATATCTATTTTCCGTGTTTTCAATGAAATCGTTAAATTTTACACTCCTTTTTTC
>NW_027286284.1:0-31681 GCF_022747635.1 Hetaerina americana | reverse complement strand
AGGAAAAATCGTGTTCAAGTCTTTCCTACGCCAGATAGTATAATCTGTCATCACTATTGAACGCCGCATCACGCCCCGACGGCTTTTTCCCACGTTTTTTTTATTTATTCACAGGAATGTTTTCCAGGTAAGGGCTATTCACTCTACCTTATCCGTCAATCACTATCCCGACCCTCGAAAGTTATAAGGAAAAGTCGACCATTGCTCTAATGAAAGATATTATTCCAACGGCATGGAGGTAAAAAACAAGATCCATATGCTTGACACACATTATGTCGATTGGAAACAAGTGGAAACGATGTGAAATTAGGTTGGAAGCAACTGAAAAATATTGTGACACGAATACAAGCCGTCATAGCTCCGCAACTACGACGAAAGGGATGTGGATATTATTGAGTTAAACGCATCTGTCCTATTTGCTTATGGCGATTCCCATCGTAATGATCGCGCATACAATCCCGCGATGCGCCCTATTTTCGCCGTTTCCGTGAATAAGACGTACGGCGGGGGATGTGTACCGAGCGAAATTGCCGACACGAATTACGTACGCTTACGAGAGCCTGGTTTTCAAGGAGTCGCTTTCACGTTGACTACGTCCCCGAGGTATCCCATCACACAGGGTCATTTAACGTGACATACAGCGTGTGTGTGGGAGGGATTTTTTTTTTTAAGGTCGTAGGGGTGTATTCCGTAACTTGACGGCACCGTGGAGAAAAGCACATCCAACGCATCGCACAGATAAGGAAGGTTAATAAAAGAAATGTACGCGATAACAAGTCGACGGCAGACGACTCTCCTCTTCGAAAGACGTGCAAGGAAACTAGGGTAGACATCCGCGGAAACGTGGATGTGGCGCCGTTTCAACGACAATAAGAGTTTTCCCGTGATGAAGTATCATTTCGTTTCCGATGACATGCCGGTTGCTACAAATTCATCATCCCGCAACGAGGTACCGACGTCCGAAGCCGTTGGAGACGGAGCAAACTCGTCACGGCCGGGTCGCCACTGCGCGCCCTCGGCTACTACATTGTTTTTCCCGCCCGCTCACGGGGCTAAAGCATAATTCGGCGCCATCCTCGACTTTGTTGTACGTGAACTTTGACGTCCCATTCGCGTGCGTACAGTTCATTTCTTTTTCCCCTTCGGCCACCCCATGCAACCATTTCGAAGCCCACGCGGACGCGTCGTAAGGCGTGCGCTTAACGGGTGACTCCGTCTCCATTTGCGACTCGATAATCCTTTCCCACGGGCGCGGGAGGTGGGTGCGTCGCGACGCCCCCGAGTCGTCGAAAAATGCATAAACGTCCGCTTACGGGACAGGCACCGGGGAGGAACAGGAGGAAGGTTTGACAGGCGCCGAGTCAGGGGGAAGGCGTCCGAAGGGACCGTCTTCTCGGGGCCGCTTTCCGCGGCCGGCGCGCGGCCCACCGGGTCGCGAGCGCGTCCAATACCAGGTGAAGGATGGCCTCGAACGTACGTTACCTCGGATCTCGAGGAATCGACCCCGGTAGAAACGTGTGCAACGTTTATTCCCGGGTACGCCTTCGACAGGACGACAACCCGTATTTTGACGACCCGCTGCACACGAACTGGGCTCGCCAAACGCCTGGCGCCGCCACGGCCGACAGGGTGGAACCCTGACGGGCGCCGCGGCGCAAGGCGCCCTCGTTACGCGCCCCCGACACTCTCCGAAACGCGAAAGTCGGAGGAGGAGTGGAGTACAAACAATCCGAGAAGCGCACCGGAGGCGAGAGGAAGAGATCGTATTTTGCTCCGAAATGGTACGATAGCAAGGTGGACTTTCGTATGAAATCCATGTCTTGGTAATTTTCTCTTTCTATCATCACGCAGCAGCCGATAACATGGCAGACGCAGCATCTGGAGCAGCGGCAGCCGCACCACCGGCAGCCCAGCCTTCGGGCACCGTCGCAGTAAAACCCCTGCCTTCTTCAGGAACCTCCGCGGCTTCCAAGAAGGCCAGCAAGGGCGGAGCAGCCAAGAAGGCTCGCGCAAAGCCGTCGCACCCGCCCACTTCCGAGATGGTTAACAACGCAGTCAAGGGCCTCAAGGAGCGCGGTGGCTCTTCCCTTCAAGCCATCAAGAAGTACATCGCAGCCAGCTACAAAGTGGACGCCGAGAGGCTCTCGCCTTTCATCAAGAAGTACCTCAAGGCGGCCGTCACCGCCGGAACTCTCGTCCAGACCAAGGGAAAGGGCGCCTCAGGTTCCTTCAAGCTGAGCCACAGCAAGAAGGCCGCACCCGCGGCAGCCAGCGGGACGACCAAGGCGAAAAAGGTCGTCAAGAAGACGGGAGTAAAGAAACCGAAAGCGGTCGGAGCCAAGAAGTCCTCCGAGAAGGCGTCCAGTGGCACCAAGAGGTCCGCGCCCAAGGAGCGAAGCAAGTCCGCGCCACCAGCCAAGAAGGCGAAGAAGGCGGCGGACAAGCCAAAGAAGAAGCCGGCGGCTGGGAAACCCGCCGCCAAGGCGGCAAAGTCCCCGTCGAAGGCGAAAAAGGCGGCCACCAAACCCAAGACCCCCAAGCCCAAGAAGACGCCCACCAAGGCCAAGCCCGCCGCCAAGAAACCTTCCGCCGCCCAGAAAAAGAAGTGAACCATCACTGCTTCGCCACCGGCGCACCTAGGACAGCAGACAGCGTCCAATCTCGGTCCTTTTTAGGACCATCATGTCTTCCAAAGATGCTTGCCACTCAATGCCCACGCCACTGAGCACGCCCAAAGTTAACATTTATCATGATTAATGCCATGCAAAAACAACGGTCCTATTTAAAATTGATGATGCGACATGGACGGACGAAAAAAAAAATTAAGAATAACATTCATAGAACGTGTAAAATGAACAACACGTCACGGAGTATTGTTTTCTTTTCGTTAAGCGCGTCAGGTAAGCATCGCACGAACTTTTATTTCATCTCATTTCATGCGTAGCCGTGCAAACGCACTTGCCATGCGCAAAGGAAATTTCATGTCGTCCATCATTCCAATGGATTTACATCGTCGTTAATTATTGTGCGATCGTGCTAAATTCAAACTTTTAAGTATGTACTGGTCCTGAAAAGGACCTTTGTTTTTCGGCCGAAAGTAGCTTTCTAAGCTCGCTCTCCGCGGATACGGCGGGCCAGCTGGATGTCCTTGGGCATGATGGTCACACGCTTAGCGTGGATGGCGCAGAGGTTGGTGTCCTCAAAGAGACCCACTAGGTAAGCCTCGCTGGCCTCCTGGAGAGCCATGACGGCGGAGCTCTGGAACCGAAGATCGGTCTTGAAGTCCTGGGCGATCTCACGCACCAGGCGCTGGAAGGGCAGCTTGCGGATGAGGAGCTCCGTGCTCTTCTGGTATCTCCTGATCTCACGAAGGGCCACGGTACCGGGGCGGTACCTGTGGGGCTTCTTGACGCCTCCCGTCGCCGGCGCGCTCTTGCGAGCGGCCTTGGTGGCCAGCTGCTTCCTCGGGGCCTTTCCTCCGGTGGACTTGCGGGCTGTCTGCTTCGTACGTGCCATTTCTGCGATCTGTAAAAAGCCGGGTCAACGCCGTCTTTTAAGCACTTCCGAGAATGGCGCCAGATAGTACGGGCGACGCTGATTGGTGGAGAGGTCGGGTACGTCATCGCCGCGGCGGCGACGTTTATAAATACCGGCGAAGGTGCATTTCAGGTCATCAGACAGCAGCCCTTACTACGAGCAGACTACAGAGATGACTGGACGCGGCAAGGGAGGAAAAGGCCTGGGAAAGGGAGGAGCCAAACGTCATCGCAAAGTTCTCCGCGATAACATCCAGGGCATCACCAAGCCGGCCATCCGCCGTCTCGCCCGCCGAGGTGGAGTGAAGCGTATCTCCGGACTCATCTACGAGGAGACGCGCGGTGTGCTCAAGGTGTTCCTTGAGAACGTTATTCGTGACGCCGTCACCTACACCGAACACGCCAAGAGGAAGACCGTCACAGCCATGGACGTCGTGTACGCACTCAAGAGACAGGGCCGCACTCTCTACGGGTTTGGCGGTTAGACACGACGCGACGGGATCGCCATCCGACACCCGGCGTACGTCGATAAAAAAGGTCCTTCTAAGGACCAATACAATGTTCAGAGATGGAGCTAATCCTTTGCCATAACGGAACGAAAAATTATTCGCTATAGCGTATGTGACGGCGATAAATAGTAAAGTAAGACCTGTTCGAGCGCACAGGAAAAATGGCGGTGATAATAGAGTTGAAATTGTATGAGCCTTTACCGACGTTAAAGACATTGTCAGCGAATCGGAATAAGCACGTGGCAACGGACTGGCGACAATGTATATCGCGCCGTTGCAACCGTACATGAATAAGCACGTGGCAACGGACTGGCGACAATGTGTATCGCGCCGTTGCAACCATACATGTTAACAAGAAATAACGTAGTTAAGCGGCAGATTGCAGGTGAAATTTTATGACAGACTATGAAATACATTGTAAACGAAGCAGTGTCACCTTCAATCATTCTTCGTTGCATTTCAGCACAAACGCTTTCACTTTTTATACGCTTTATTTCCCATCGTTTACCTTAGCCCAATTATAGCTCCACGTTTCATTCGCTATGCTTATTACGTTTATTGTTATTATTATTTTTTTCACATGACATTTATCGCGTACATCTCTCTAGTATGTTCTGGTCCTGAAAAGGACCTTTTATGCGCACAGCGTGATGCTTATGCCTTCTTCTCAGTCTTCTTGGGCAGGAGCACCGCCTGGATGTTCGGAAGGACACCTCCCTGAGCGATGGTAACGCCCGACAGGAGCTTATTCAACTCCTCGTCGTTGCGGATGGCCAACTGCAAGTGACGAGGGATGATTCTCGTCTTCTTGTTGTCCCTGGCAGCGTTACCGGCCAACTCGAGGACTTCCGCGGCCAGGTACTCCATGACGGCGGCCAAGTAGACTGGGGCACCGGCACCAACACGCTCGGCATAGTTCCCCTTGCGGAGCAGACGGTGGATACGACCGACCGGAAACTGAAGACCGGCCCTGCTGGAGCGGGACTTGGACTTCCCCTTCACTTTTCCTCCCTTTCCTCGTCCGGACATGGCTGAATGCTTCTTTATCTGGTAGTGCTGTCTAATCGCTGTCAGACTCCTGGGCGCATTTATATAGGCTGCCGCCGTCCTAGCGACGCCACATCATGCTTTTACGTGATTGGTCGTCGAGGAGATTCGGCTCACGGAACGGACCAGGGGTACATAAGCAGGCGACTGATGTTCGGCGAAAATACTGAAATCGACCCCGTTCGCCGAACGTGATCACCATGCCACCCAAGACGAGCGGAAAGGCTGCGAAGAAAGCGGGCAAGGCCCAGAAGAACATCTCCAAGGGAGACAAGAAGAAGAAGCGCAGGAGGAAGGAGAGCTACGCAATCTACATCTACAAAGTGCTGAAGCAGGTGCACCCCGACACCGGAATCTCCAGCAAGGCCATGAGCATCATGAACAGCTTCGTCAACGATATTTTCGAGAGAATCGCCGCCGAAGCTTCTCGCCTGGCTCACTACAACAAGCGCTCCACCATCACCAGCCGGGAGGTGCAGACCGCCGTCAGGCTCTTGCTTCCCGGTGAGCTGGCCAAGCACGCCGTCTCCGAGGGGACCAAGGCCGTCACCAAGTACACCAGCTCAAAGTAAATTCCTCGACGGGATTGCTTTGATGCATCCTAACGGCCCTTCTAAGGGCCATGAAATAATCTTCAGTTTTCAAATACCCGACTGCGATGGGCAATCGTCAATACTCGGCCGCAAAGGACGTACATAAATAAACGTAAAAACCTGGGAAATTAGAGTCCCACGCTTTCCTCCGATTCACCAACTACTTACCTGGTGTGCACGCGCGCGGTTCACGAAAAAATAGAGTAAATGTAAAGGAGAAACTTATGACAATAAAAGATGGACGAATTTCTTACCTCCTATTCAAATATATTTTCTACTGCTATGCGTCTGCATTTGATGAAAATGACCGTCGAGATATTAAGGAAAAAATATTATATTCCCATGATTACTTCCCTTTCACCCAGTACTTTTCAAACCACTGACCTGCTATGCTCGTTTCTCAGACGTAAGCCTTGACTTACATGTCTCCCTCCGTCAAAAATAATATGGATTCACGGCGTCCGTCTCCCTCCGAAACTGGTACGCTTGTGGTCACGTTGCTCCTGCTTCACTTCCAGGGGCAGTAAATGACAGGTCCCCACATGCCCTTCCCACGCGGCCGTTTTTCCGCGAAGGCTAATTCCGCTTAACCTCCCGTCCCATCCGCTACGTCGTAAAACTCCTCGGGGGTTCAACGCGAGGAGGCAGGTAATGCGACCCGTCCTCGCCCCAAGTTTCTACGTTAACCAGAAAAGGGCTGTCGCAATGACCCACGTGGCATTCCGCACGAGGAAGAAATTTCTGTGGAAACCTCGCAAGCATAGAACGCAGCTGGGCAACAGCGTTCCTTGTACATTCACCAAGTCGTGACGAGCAGGCGTCGCAATAAACAAAATGGCGGGCAGTGAGCGCTTCCGTGGATTTTCCATTGTGCTAATTCTATCCAATCAATCAATTCCCAGAAACTATTTCTACGGAATGCATCGTCGTTAACAGCATATGGAATCAGCATCATTCGCACAAATAACAATTTATGTAATGGGCATCGGGTTTCCTTCTTGGAAAATCGCCATCTCGCTGAAACAATGTTGATAAACCTCCTCTGAACGAATCCCCCAAGTATTTTAAAGTCGATTGAGTGATTTTTCATCCTTTTCCGCAATTTTTTTTTTGCGATACTGCAACGATTTATCAGCAATTGATTACAAATGCATCGAGACAGACGTGACAAGTAGACCAGTTCTTTGATCACCATGCCTCCAAATGACCGATTCTTGTTATAGTTTTGAACCGGGGTCCCTTCCGCGGGACACGACTCATTCCCCTTCTTTTGAACGAAATTAACCTTTCCAGAAATCTTTACTTGTCTTGTCACGCCACAGAACAGAAAATGTTTCTCTAGGCAAAAGTTAAATGGTCCCAGTCCCAACTTACCCGCTAATTTTATTACGTTGATACACAAGGGATGGAAGGACATACGTTAATGTTGTTTATTTCTTTGCGGGATTAGGGAAATGAAATCTAGGGAAAAGAGGTCGAAGTTTGACGTGAAAGAGAAATCTTTAAAATTAGCGGCCGGTATAATCATTTATGAGATGATTGCATAACGTTTTCATTAAGGCGACTCTTCCTACAAGTGCATTTCTGACGAAAAAGGTTGCGCATGTGCCTACCTGTCCGTCCTTTTAGCATTTCAACTTTCTGCAAATTTGGTGAAAATCTTTACCGCATTAGCCCCATTGAAGAATCCACCCCGGCCGCATTTTGACACTAGGTACACGAGATCGTCACTTCACCGTATTCGACAACCGATTTCCCGCAGTGGCGTTAACCGAAGGACGCTCGGCTTTGAGGACAATAGTGATTCGTGAAGCGATATTTAATCAGATTCATCTAGTAACAGTGGCCGGGAATGGAATGGAATAACGTCCTTGCCTAGGCAACTTAGTAACATACAACTTAACTACGGACGGGAGAAAATGCCGACGAGCCGTGAAGCGGTGTAAATTTCATAACGATCGTGTGATTTTAAGACTCATGATATACACCATGACGATTAATTACCTTAGCAGTTGTGGTGATGCTTAATCACCGGGATATCATGTAATGTCATACCAGTCACAGCGAGGCGTTAATACTTAACATTGAACTTTGTCAAATTTGTGTAGTTGAAATCACCCTTATGACATCTGTTAATAAATTCATCCACACAGAGTACCAAATTAGTAAAATATCTCGGGTACGCAGCGATATGTAAACGGAGACAGTTTTTTTTTCAAAATCTCGGAATGGATGACAAACGTCCTCCATTAGCGAACATTTATGACAGTCATCACCTACCTCCTGCCGTGATAATGTCAAATTTTGCAATGCAACTACTGGTAATAAGAATGATTAAATTCGAGTCAACTAGTGTTACTTTCGAATAACGTTCCCCCATTGACACAACTGTCATTTACATATGAACACTAGAAACTAACACACACGAACGTGCACATAGACCTACGCAACCTTCAGTCGTCTACTTCATCGTGAGTGGATTGAATCCTCTTAACTCCTGATTGACTTTCGCTTCACATTGCAATGATCCCAGATTGGCCGGGGAAAAGACGACTATTTGTTTTCCTGTTCACTGGAATGCTTATTTCGTATCTTTTATGGTGATGTGCTAGGTACCAGACAGCTTAAAATTGTTAATCATCGTTCTTTTATTACTCGTGACGATAAAGTTGCTTCCGCATCGCTAAGAACCTCAAGGAATCAACAATGAACGGGGATGAAATATTTGATGGGTCCACATGTATTGATTAAGTAATGCAGAACGAAGTAGATACTGAGTAATTGAATTAACACAGGGGCTTCTTCGAGACAGAACCGAGAAATGATGTTCCGTGAACTGTCGACGGTGATAGAGTTCCACGAAAGAGAGGTCGTAGAGGAATGAACGGTTCCGGCTGTTAATGCCGCCCCTAGTCCCCCCAACCCCGCAAGCACTGGAAACCAGCCTGGATCCCTGATTACGATCCCAGGAAAAATCGTGTTCAAGTCTTTCCTACGCCAGATAGTATAATCTGTCATCACTATTGAACGCCGCATCACGCCCCGACGGCTTTTTCCCACGTTTTTTTTATTTATTCACAGGAATGTTTTCCAGGTAAGGGCTATTCACTCTACCTTATCCGTCAATCACTATCCCGACCCTCGAAAGTTATAAGGAAAAGTCGACCATTGCTCTAATGAAAGATATTATTCCAACGGCATGGAGGTAAAAAACAAGATCCATATGCTTGACACACATTATGTCGATTGGAAACAAGTGGAAACGATGTGAAATTAGGTTGGAAGCAACTGAAAAATATTGTGACACGAATACAAGCCGTCATAGCTCCGCAACTACGACGAAAGGGATGTGGATATTATTGAGTTAAACGCATCTGTCCTATTTGCTTATGGCGATTCCCATCGTAATGATCGCGCATACAATCCCGCGATGCGCCCTATTTTCGCCGTTTCCGTGAATAAGACGTACGGCGGGGGATGTGTACCGAGCGAAATTGCCGACACGAATTACGTACGCTTACGAGAGCCTGGTTTTCAAGGAGTCGCTTTCACGTTGACTACGTCCCCGAGGTATCCCATCACACAGGGTCATTTAACGTGACATACAGCGTGTGTGTGGGAGGGATTTTTTTTTTTAAGGTCGTAGGGGTGTATTCCGTAACTTGACGGCACCGTGGAGAAAAGCACATCCAACGCATCGCACAGATAAGGAAGGTTAATAAAAGAAATGTACGCGATAACAAGTCGACGGCAGACGACTCTCCTCTTCGAAAGACGTGCAAGGAAACTAGGGTAGACATCCGCGGAAACGTGGATGTGGCGCCGTTTCAACGACAATAAGAGTTTTCCCGTGATGAAGTATCATTTCGTTTCCGATGACATGCCGGTTGCTACAAATTCATCATCCCGCAACGAGGTACCGACGTCCGAAGCCGTTGGAGACGGAGCAAACTCGTCACGGCCGGGTCGCCACTGCGCGCCCTCGGCTACTACATTGTTTTTCCCGCCCGCTCACGGGGCTAAAGCATAATTCGGCGCCATCCTCGACTTTGTTGTACGTGAACTTTGACGTCCCATTCGCGTGCGTACAGTTCATTTCTTTTTCCCCTTCGGCCACCCCATGCAACCATTTCGAAGCCCACGCGGACGCGTCGTAAGGCGTGCGCTTAACGGGTGACTCCGTCTCCATTTGCGACTCGATAATCCTTTCCCACGGGCGCGGGAGGTGGGTGCGTCGCGACGCCCCCGAGTCGTCGAAAAATGCATAAACGTCCGCTTACGGGACAGGCACCGGGGAGGAACAGGAGGAAGGTTTGACAGGCGCCGAGTCAGGGGGAAGGCGTCCGAAGGGACCGTCTTCTCGGGGCCGCTTTCCGCGGCCGGCGCGCGGCCCACCGGGTCGCGAGCGCGTCCAATACCAGGTGAAGGATGGCCTCGAACGTACGTTACCTCGGATCTCGAGGAATCGACCCCGGTAGAAACGTGTGCAACGTTTATTCCCGGGTACGCCTTCGACAGGACGACAACCCGTATTTTGACGACCCGCTGCACACGAACTGGGCTCGCCAAACGCCTGGCGCCGCCACGGCCGACAGGGTGGAACCCTGACGGGCGCCGCGGCGCAAGGCGCCCTCGTTACGCGCCCCCGACACTCTCCGAAACGCGAAAGTCGGAGGAGGAGTGGAGTACAAACAATCCGAGAAGCGCACCGGAGGCGAGAGGAAGAGATCGTATTTTGCTCCGAAATGGTACGATAGCAAGGTGGACTTTCGTATGAAATCCATGTCTTGGTAATTTTCTCTTTCTATCATCACGCAGCAGCCGATAACATGGCAGACGCAGCATCTGGAGCAGCGGCAGCCGCACCACCGGCAGCCCAGCCTTCGGGCACCGTCGCAGTAAAACCCCTGCCTTCTTCAGGAACCTCCGCGGCTTCCAAGAAGGCCAGCAAGGGCGGAGCAGCCAAGAAGGCTCGCGCAAAGCCGTCGCACCCGCCCACTTCCGAGATGGTTAACAACGCAGTCAAGGGCCTCAAGGAGCGCGGTGGCTCTTCCCTTCAAGCCATCAAGAAGTACATCGCAGCCAGCTACAAAGTGGACGCCGAGAGGCTCTCGCCTTTCATCAAGAAGTACCTCAAGGCGGCCGTCACCGCCGGAACTCTCGTCCAGACCAAGGGAAAGGGCGCCTCAGGTTCCTTCAAGCTGAGCCACAGCAAGAAGGCCGCACCCGCGGCAGCCAGCGGGACGACCAAGGCGAAAAAGGTCGTCAAGAAGACGGGAGTAAAGAAACCGAAAGCGGTCGGAGCCAAGAAGTCCTCCGAGAAGGCGTCCAGTGGCACCAAGAGGTCCGCGCCCAAGGAGCGAAGCAAGTCCGCGCCACCAGCCAAGAAGGCGAAGAAGGCGGCGGACAAGCCAAAGAAGAAGCCGGCGGCTGGGAAACCCGCCGCCAAGGCGGCAAAGTCCCCGTCGAAGGCGAAAAAGGCGGCCACCAAACCCAAGACCCCCAAGCCCAAGAAGACGCCCACCAAGGCCAAGCCCGCCGCCAAGAAACCTTCCGCCGCCCAGAAAAAGAAGTGAACCATCACTGCTTCGCCACCGGCGCACCTAGGACAGCAGACAGCGTCCAATCTCGGTCCTTTTTAGGACCATCATGTCTTCCAAAGATGCTTGCCACTCAATGCCCACGCCACTGAGCACGCCCAAAGTTAACATTTATCATGATTAATGCCATGCAAAAACAACGGTCCTATTTAAAATTGATGATGCGACATGGACGGACGAAAAAAAAAATTAAGAATAACATTCATAGAACGTGTAAAATGAACAACACGTCACGGAGTATTGTTTTCTTTTCGTTAAGCGCGTCAGGTAAGCATCGCACGAACTTTTATTTCATCTCATTTCATGCGTAGCCGTGCAAACGCACTTGCCATGCGCAAAGGAAATTTCATGTCGTCCATCATTCCAATGGATTTACATCGTCGTTAATTATTGTGCGATCGTGCTAAATTCAAACTTTTAAGTATGTACTGGTCCTGAAAAGGACCTTTGTTTTTCGGCCGAAAGTAGCTTTCTAAGCTCGCTCTCCGCGGATACGGCGGGCCAGCTGGATGTCCTTGGGCATGATGGTCACACGCTTAGCGTGGATGGCGCAGAGGTTGGTGTCCTCAAAGAGACCCACTAGGTAAGCCTCGCTGGCCTCCTGGAGAGCCATGACGGCGGAGCTCTGGAACCGAAGATCGGTCTTGAAGTCCTGGGCGATCTCACGCACCAGGCGCTGGAAGGGCAGCTTGCGGATGAGGAGCTCCGTGCTCTTCTGGTATCTCCTGATCTCACGAAGGGCCACGGTACCGGGGCGGTACCTGTGGGGCTTCTTGACGCCTCCCGTCGCCGGCGCGCTCTTGCGAGCGGCCTTGGTGGCCAGCTGCTTCCTCGGGGCCTTTCCTCCGGTGGACTTGCGGGCTGTCTGCTTCGTACGTGCCATTTCTGCGATCTGTAAAAAGCCGGGTCAACGCCGTCTTTTAAGCACTTCCGAGAATGGCGCCAGATAGTACGGGCGACGCTGATTGGTGGAGAGGTCGGGTACGTCATCGCCGCGGCGGCGACGTTTATAAATACCGGCGAAGGTGCATTTCAGGTCATCAGACAGCAGCCCTTACTACGAGCAGACTACAGAGATGACTGGACGCGGCAAGGGAGGAAAAGGCCTGGGAAAGGGAGGAGCCAAACGTCATCGCAAAGTTCTCCGCGATAACATCCAGGGCATCACCAAGCCGGCCATCCGCCGTCTCGCCCGCCGAGGTGGAGTGAAGCGTATCTCCGGACTCATCTACGAGGAGACGCGCGGTGTGCTCAAGGTGTTCCTTGAGAACGTTATTCGTGACGCCGTCACCTACACCGAACACGCCAAGAGGAAGACCGTCACAGCCATGGACGTCGTGTACGCACTCAAGAGACAGGGCCGCACTCTCTACGGGTTTGGCGGTTAGACACGACGCGACGGGATCGCCATCCGACACCCGGCGTACGTCGATAAAAAAGGTCCTTCTAAGGACCAATACAATGTTCAGAGATGGAGCTAATCCTTTGCCATAACGGAACGAAAAATTATTCGCTATAGCGTATGTGACGGCGATAAATAGTAAAGTAAGACCTGTTCGAGCGCACAGGAAAAATGGCGGTGATAATAGAGTTGAAATTGTATGAGCCTTTACCGACGTTAAAGACATTGTCAGCGAATCGGAATAAGCACGTGGCAACGGACTGGCGACAATGTATATCGCGCCGTTGCAACCGTACATGAATAAGCACGTGGCAACGGACTGGCGACAATGTGTATCGCGCCGTTGCAACCATACATGTTAACAAGAAATAACGTAGTTAAGCGGCAGATTGCAGGTGAAATTTTATGACAGACTATGAAATACATTGTAAACGAAGCAGTGTCACCTTCAATCATTCTTCGTTGCATTTCAGCACAAACGCTTTCACTTTTTATACGCTTTATTTCCCATCGTTTACCTTAGCCCAATTATAGCTCCACGTTTCATTCGCTATGCTTATTACGTTTATTGTTATTATTATTTTTTTCACATGACATTTATCGCGTACATCTCTCTAGTATGTTCTGGTCCTGAAAAGGACCTTTTATGCGCACAGCGTGATGCTTATGCCTTCTTCTCAGTCTTCTTGGGCAGGAGCACCGCCTGGATGTTCGGAAGGACACCTCCCTGAGCGATGGTAACGCCCGACAGGAGCTTATTCAACTCCTCGTCGTTGCGGATGGCCAACTGCAAGTGACGAGGGATGATTCTCGTCTTCTTGTTGTCCCTGGCAGCGTTACCGGCCAACTCGAGGACTTCCGCGGCCAGGTACTCCATGACGGCGGCCAAGTAGACTGGGGCACCGGCACCAACACGCTCGGCATAGTTCCCCTTGCGGAGCAGACGGTGGATACGACCGACCGGAAACTGAAGACCGGCCCTGCTGGAGCGGGACTTGGACTTCCCCTTCACTTTTCCTCCCTTTCCTCGTCCGGACATGGCTGAATGCTTCTTTATCTGGTAGTGCTGTCTAATCGCTGTCAGACTCCTGGGCGCATTTATATAGGCTGCCGCCGTCCTAGCGACGCCACATCATGCTTTTACGTGATTGGTCGTCGAGGAGATTCGGCTCACGGAACGGACCAGGGGTACATAAGCAGGCGACTGATGTTCGGCGAAAATACTGAAATCGACCCCGTTCGCCGAACGTGATCACCATGCCACCCAAGACGAGCGGAAAGGCTGCGAAGAAAGCGGGCAAGGCCCAGAAGAACATCTCCAAGGGAGACAAGAAGAAGAAGCGCAGGAGGAAGGAGAGCTACGCAATCTACATCTACAAAGTGCTGAAGCAGGTGCACCCCGACACCGGAATCTCCAGCAAGGCCATGAGCATCATGAACAGCTTCGTCAACGATATTTTCGAGAGAATCGCCGCCGAAGCTTCTCGCCTGGCTCACTACAACAAGCGCTCCACCATCACCAGCCGGGAGGTGCAGACCGCCGTCAGGCTCTTGCTTCCCGGTGAGCTGGCCAAGCACGCCGTCTCCGAGGGGACCAAGGCCGTCACCAAGTACACCAGCTCAAAGTAAATTCCTCGACGGGATTGCTTTGATGCATCCTAACGGCCCTTCTAAGGGCCATGAAATAATCTTCAGTTTTCAAATACCCGACTGCGATGGGCAATCGTCAATACTCGGCCGCAAAGGACGTACATAAATAAACGTAAAAACCTGGGAAATTAGAGTCCCACGCTTTCCTCCGATTCACCAACTACTTACCTGGTGTGCACGCGCGCGGTTCACGAAAAAATAGAGTAAATGTAAAGGAGAAACTTATGACAATAAAAGATGGACGAATTTCTTACCTCCTATTCAAATATATTTTCTACTGCTATGCGTCTGCATTTGATGAAAATGACCGTCGAGATATTAAGGAAAAAATATTATATTCCCATGATTACTTCCCTTTCACCCAGTACTTTTCAAACCACTGACCTGCTATGCTCGTTTCTCAGACGTAAGCCTTGACTTACATGTCTCCCTCCGTCAAAAATAATATGGATTCACGGCGTCCGTCTCCCTCCGAAACTGGTACGCTTGTGGTCACGTTGCTCCTGCTTCACTTCCAGGGGCAGTAAATGACAGGTCCCCACATGCCCTTCCCACGCGGCCGTTTTTCCGCGAAGGCTAATTCCGCTTAACCTCCCGTCCCATCCGCTACGTCGTAAAACTCCTCGGGGGTTCAACGCGAGGAGGCAGGTAATGCGACCCGTCCTCGCCCCAAGTTTCTACGTTAACCAGAAAAGGGCTGTCGCAATGACCCACGTGGCATTCCGCACGAGGAAGAAATTTCTGTGGAAACCTCGCAAGCATAGAACGCAGCTGGGCAACAGCGTTCCTTGTACATTCACCAAGTCGTGACGAGCAGGCGTCGCAATAAACAAAATGGCGGGCAGTGAGCGCTTCCGTGGATTTTCCATTGTGCTAATTCTATCCAATCAATCAATTCCCAGAAACTATTTCTACGGAATGCATCGTCGTTAACAGCATATGGAATCAGCATCATTCGCACAAATAACAATTTATGTAATGGGCATCGGGTTTCCTTCTTGGAAAATCGCCATCTCGCTGAAACAATGTTGATAAACCTCCTCTGAACGAATCCCCCAAGTATTTTAAAGTCGATTGAGTGATTTTTCATCCTTTTCCGCAATTTTTTTTTTGCGATACTGCAACGATTTATCAGCAATTGATTACAAATGCATCGAGACAGACGTGACAAGTAGACCAGTTCTTTGATCACCATGCCTCCAAATGACCGATTCTTGTTATAGTTTTGAACCGGGGTCCCTTCCGCGGGACACGACTCATTCCCCTTCTTTTGAACGAAATTAACCTTTCCAGAAATCTTTACTTGTCTTGTCACGCCACAGAACAGAAAATGTTTCTCTAGGCAAAAGTTAAATGGTCCCAGTCCCAACTTACCCGCTAATTTTATTACGTTGATACACAAGGGATGGAAGGACATACGTTAATGTTGTTTATTTCTTTGCGGGATTAGGGAAATGAAATCTAGGGAAAAGAGGTCGAAGTTTGACGTGAAAGAGAAATCTTTAAAATTAGCGGCCGGTATAATCATTTATGAGATGATTGCATAACGTTTTCATTAAGGCGACTCTTCCTACAAGTGCATTTCTGACGAAAAAGGTTGCCGCATGTGCCTACCTGTCCGTCCTTTTAGCATTTCAACTTTCTGCAAATTTGGTGAAAATCTTTACCGCATTAGCCCCATTGAAGAATCCACCCCGGCCGCATTTTGACACTAGGTACACGAGATCGTCACTTCACCGTATTCGACAACCGATTTCCCGCAGTGGCGTTAACCGAAGGACGCTCGGCTTTGAGGACAATAGTGATTCGTGAAGCGATATTTAATCAGATTCATCTAGTAACAGTGGCCGGGAATGGAATGGAATAACGTCCTTGCCTAGGCAACTTAGTAACATACAACTTAACTACGGACGGGAGAAAATGCCGACGAGCCGTGAAGCGGTGTAAATTTCATAACGATCGTGTGATTTTAAGACTCATGATATACACCATGACGATTAATTACCTTAGCAGTTGTGGTGATGCTTAATCACCGGGATATCATGTAATGTCATACCAGTCACAGCGAGGCGTTAATACTTAACATTGAACTTTGTCAAATTTGTGTAGTTGAAATCACCCTTATGACATCTGTTAATAAATTCATCCACACAGAGTACCAAATTAGTAAAATATCTCGGGTACGCAGCGATATGTAAACGGAGACAGTTTTTTTTTCAAAATCTCGGAATGGATGACAAACGTCCTCCATTAGCGAACATTTATGACAGTCATCACCTACCTCCTGCCGTGATAATGTCAAATTTTGCAATGCAACTACTGGTAATAAGAATGATTAAATTCGAGTCAACTAGTGTTACTTTCGAATAACGTTCCCCCATTGACACAACTGTCATTTACATATGAACACTAGAAACTAACACACACGAACGTGCACATAGACCTACGCAACCTTCAGTCGTCTACTTCATCGTGAGTGGATTGAATCCTCTTAACTCCTGATTGACTTTCGCTTCACATTGCAATGATCCCAGATTGGCCGGGGAGAAAGACGACTATTTGTTTTCCTGTTCACTGGAATGCTTATTTCGTATCTTTTATGGTGATGTGCTAGGTACCAGACAGCTTAAAATTGTTAATCATCGTTCTTTTATTACTCGTGACGATAAAGTTGCTTCCGCATCGCTAAGAACCTCAAGGAATCAACAATGAACGGGGATGAAATATTTGATGGGTCCACATGTATTGATTAAGTAATGCAGAACGAAGTAGATACTGAGTAATTGAATTAACACAGGGGCTTCTTCGAGACAGAACCGAGAAATGATGTTCCGTGAACTGTCGACGGTGATAGAGTTCCACGAAAGAGAGGTCGTAGAGGAATGAACGGTTCCGGCTGTTAATGCCGCCCCTAGTCCCCCCAACCCCGCAAGCACTGGAAACCAGCCTGGATCCCTGATTACGATCCCAGGAAAAATCGTGTTCAAGTCTTTCCTACGCCAGATAGTATAATCTGTCATCACTATTGAACGCCGCATCACGCCCCGACGGCTTTTTCCCACGTTTTTTTTATTTATTCACAGGAATGTTTTCCAGGTAAGGGCTATTCACTCTACCTTATCCGTCAATCACTATCCCGACCCTCGAAAGTTATAAGGAAAAGTCGACCATTGCTCTAATGAAAGATATTATTCCAACGGCATGGAGGTAAAAAACAAGATCCATATGCTTGACACACATTATGTCGATTGGAAACAAGTGGAAACGATGTGAAATTAGGTTGGAAGCAACTGAAAAATATTGTGACACGAATACAAGCCGTCATAGCTCCGCAACTACGACGAAAGGGATGTGGATATTATTGAGTTAAACGCATCTGTCCTATTTGCTTATGGCGATTCCCATCGTAATGATCGCGCATACAATCCCGCGATGCGCCCTATTTTCGCCGTTTCCGTGAATAAGACGTACGGCGGGGGATGTGTACCGAGCGAAATTGCCGACACGAATTACGTACGCTTACGAGAGCCTGGTTTTCAAGGAGTCGCTTTCACGTTGACTACGTCCCCGAGGTATCCCATCACACAGGGTCATTTAACGTGACATACAGCGTGTGTGTGGGAGGGATTTTTTTTTTTAAGGTCGTAGGGGTGTATTCCGTAACTTGACGGCACCGTGGAGAAAAGCACATCCAACGCATCGCACAGATAAGGAAGGTTAATAAAAGAAATGTACGCGATAACAAGTCGACGGCAGACGACTCTCCTCTTCGAAAGACGTGCAAGGAAACTAGGGTAGACATCCGCGGAAACGTGGATGTGGCGCCGTTTCAACGACAATAAGAGTTTTCCCGTGATGAAGTATCATTTCGTTTCCGATGACATGCCGGTTGCTACAAATTCATCATCCCGCAACGAGGTACCGACGTCCGAAGCCGTTGGAGACGGAGCAAACTCGTCACGGCCGGGTCGCCACTGCGCGCCCTCGGCTACTACATTGTTTTTCCCGCCCGCTCACGGGGCTAAAGCATAATTCGGCGCCATCCTCGACTTTGTTGTACGTGAACTTTGACGTCCCATTCGCGTGCGTACAGTTCATTTCTTTTTCCCCTTCGGCCACCCCATGCAACCATTTCGAAGCCCACGCGGACGCGTCGTAAGGCGTGCGCTTAACGGGTGACTCCGTCTCCATTTGCGACTCGATAATCCTTTCCCACGGGCGCGGGAGGTGGGTGCGTCGCGACGCCCCCGAGTCGTCGAAAAATGCATAAACGTCCGCTTACGGGACAGGCACCGGGGAGGAACAGGAGGAAGGTTTGACAGGCGCCGAGTCAGGGGGAAGGCGTCCGAAGGGACCGTCTTCTCGGGGCCGCTTTCCGCGGCCGGCGCGCGGCCCACCGGGTCGCGAGCGCGTCCAATACCAGGTGAAGGATGGCCTCGAACGTACGTTACCTCGGATCTCGAGGAATCGACCCCGGTAGAAACGTGTGCAACGTTTATTCCCGGGTACGCCTTCGACAGGACGACAACCCGTATTTTGACGACCCGCTGCACACGAACTGGGCTCGCCAAACGCCTGGCGCCGCCACGGCCGACAGGGTGGAACCCTGACGGGCGCCGCGGCGCAAGGCGCCCTCGTTACGCGCCCCCGACACTCTCCGAAACGCGAAAGTCGGAGGAGGAGTGGAGTACAAACAATCCGAGAAGCGCACCGGAGGCGAGAGGAAGAGATCGTATTTTGCTCCGAAATGGTACGATAGCAAGGTGGACTTTCGTATGAAATCCATGTCTTGGTAATTTTCTCTTTCTATCATCACGCAGCAGCCGATAACATGGCAGACGCAGCATCTGGAGCAGCGGCAGCCGCACCACCGGCAGCCCAGCCTTCGGGCACCGTCGCAGTAAAACCCCTGCCTTCTTCAGGAACCTCCGCGGCTTCCAAGAAGGCCAGCAAGGGCGGAGCAGCCAAGAAGGCTCGCGCAAAGCCGTCGCACCCGCCCACTTCCGAGATGGTTAACAACGCAGTCAAGGGCCTCAAGGAGCGCGGTGGCTCTTCCCTTCAAGCCATCAAGAAGTACATCGCAGCCAGCTACAAAGTGGACGCCGAGAGGCTCTCGCCTTTCATCAAGAAGTACCTCAAGGCGGCCGTCACCGCCGGAACTCTCGTCCAGACCAAGGGAAAGGGCGCCTCAGGTTCCTTCAAGCTGAGCCACAGCAAGAAGGCCGCACCCGCGGCAGCCAGCGGGACGACCAAGGCGAAAAAGGTCGTCAAGAAGACGGGAGTAAAGAAACCGAAAGCGGTCGGAGCCAAGAAGTCCTCCGAGAAGGCGTCCAGTGGCACCAAGAGGTCCGCGCCCAAGGAGCGAAGCAAGTCCGCGCCACCAGCCAAGAAGGCGAAGAAGGCGGCGGACAAGCCAAAGAAGAAGCCGGCGGCTGGGAAACCCGCCGCCAAGGCGGCAAAGTCCCCGTCGAAGGCGAAAAAGGCGGCCACCAAACCCAAGACCCCCAAGCCCAAGAAGACGCCCACCAAGGCCAAGCCCGCCGCCAAGAAACCTTCCGCCGCCCAGAAAAAGAAGTGAACCATCACTGCTTCGCCACCGGCGCACCTAGGACAGCAGACAGCGTCCAATCTCGGTCCTTTTTAGGACCATCATGTCTTCCAAAGATGCTTGCCACTCAATGCCCACGCCACTGAGCACGCCCAAAGTTAACATTTATCATGATTAATGCCATGCAAAAACAACGGTCCTATTTAAAATTGATGATGCGACATGGACGGACGAAAAAAAAAATTAAGAATAACATTCATAGAACGTGTAAAATGAACAACACGTCACGGAGTATTGTTTTCTTTTCGTTAAGCGCGTCAGGTAAGCATCGCACGAACTTTTATTTCATCTCATTTCATGCGTAGCCGTGCAAACGCACTTGCCATGCGCAAAGGAAATTTCATGTCGTCCATCATTCCAATGGATTTACATCGTCGTTAATTATTGTGCGATCGTGCTAAATTCAAACTTTTAAGTATGTACTGGTCCTGAAAAGGACCTTTGTTTTTCGGCCGAAAGTAGCTTTCTAAGCTCGCTCTCCGCGGATACGGCGGGCCAGCTGGATGTCCTTGGGCATGATGGTCACACGCTTAGCGTGGATGGCGCAGAGGTTGGTGTCCTCAAAGAGACCCACTAGGTAAGCCTCGCTGGCCTCCTGGAGAGCCATGACGGCGGAGCTCTGGAACCGAAGATCGGTCTTGAAGTCCTGGGCGATCTCACGCACCAGGCGCTGGAAGGGCAGCTTGCGGATGAGGAGCTCCGTGCTCTTCTGGTATCTCCTGATCTCACGAAGGGCCACGGTACCGGGGCGGTACCTGTGGGGCTTCTTGACGCCTCCCGTCGCCGGCGCGCTCTTGCGAGCGGCCTTGGTGGCCAGCTGCTTCCTCGGGGCCTTTCCTCCGGTGGACTTGCGGGCTGTCTGCTTCGTACGTGCCATTTCTGCGATCTGTAAAAAGCCGGGTCAACGCCGTCTTTTAAGCACTTCCGAGAATGGCGCCAGATAGTACGGGCGACGCTGATTGGTGGAGAGGTCGGGTACGTCATCGCCGCGGCGGCGACGTTTATAAATACCGGCGAAGGTGCATTTCAGGTCATCAGACAGCAGCCCTTACTACGAGCAGACTACAGAGATGACTGGACGCGGCAAGGGAGGAAAAGGCCTGGGAAAGGGAGGAGCCAAACGTCATCGCAAAGTTCTCCGCGATAACATCCAGGGCATCACCAAGCCGGCCATCCGCCGTCTCGCCCGCCGAGGTGGAGTGAAGCGTATCTCCGGACTCATCTACGAGGAGACGCGCGGTGTGCTCAAGGTGTTCCTTGAGAACGTTATTCGTGACGCCGTCACCTACACCGAACACGCCAAGAGGAAGACCGTCACAGCCATGGACGTCGTGTACGCACTCAAGAGACAGGGCCGCACTCTCTACGGGTTTGGCGGTTAGACACGACGCGACGGGATCGCCATCCGACACCCGGCGTACGTCGATAAAAAAGGTCCTTCTAAGGACCAATACAATGTTCAGAGATGGAGCTAATCCTTTGCCATAACGGAACGAAAAATTATTCGCTATAGCGTATGTGACGGCGATAAATAGTAAAGTAAGACCTGTTCGAGCGCACAGGAAAAATGGCGGTGATAATAGAGTTGAAATTGTATGAGCCTTTACCGACGTTAAAGACATTGTCAGCGAATCGGAATAAGCACGTGGCAACGGACTGGCGACAATGTATATCGCGCCGTTGCAACCGTACATGAATAAGCACGTGGCAACGGACTGGCGACAATGTGTATCGCGCCGTTGCAACCATACATGTTAACAAGAAATAACGTAGTTAAGCGGCAGATTGCAGGTGAAATTTTATGACAGACTATGAAATACATTGTAAACGAAGCAGTGTCACCTTCAATCATTCTTCGTTGCATTTCAGCACAAACGCTTTCACTTTTTATACGCTTTATTTCCCATCGTTTACCTTAGCCCAATTATAGCTCCACGTTTCATTCGCTATGCTTATTACGTTTATTGTTATTATTATTTTTTTCACATGACATTTATCGCGTACATCTCTCTAGTATGTTCTGGTCCTGAAAAGGACCTTTTATGCGCACAGCGTGATGCTTATGCCTTCTTCTCAGTCTTCTTGGGCAGGAGCACCGCCTGGATGTTCGGAAGGACACCTCCCTGAGCGATGGTAACGCCCGACAGGAGCTTATTCAACTCCTCGTCGTTGCGGATGGCCAACTGCAAGTGACGAGGGATGATTCTCGTCTTCTTGTTGTCCCTGGCAGCGTTACCGGCCAACTCGAGGACTTCCGCGGCCAGGTACTCCATGACGGCGGCCAAGTAGACTGGGGCACCGGCACCAACACGCTCGGCATAGTTCCCCTTGCGGAGCAGACGGTGGATACGACCGACCGGAAACTGAAGACCGGCCCTGCTGGAGCGGGACTTGGACTTCCCCTTCACTTTTCCTCCCTTTCCTCGTCCGGACATGGCTGAATGCTTCTTTATCTGGTAGTGCTGTCTAATCGCTGTCAGACTCCTGGGCGCATTTATATAGGCTGCCGCCGTCCTAGCGACGCCACATCATGCTTTTACGTGATTGGTCGTCGAGGAGATTCGGCTCACGGAACGGACCAGGGGTACATAAGCAGGCGACTGATGTTCGGCGAAAATACTGAAATCGACCCCGTTCGCCGAACGTGATCACCATGCCACCCAAGACGAGCGGAAAGGCTGCGAAGAAAGCGGGCAAGGCCCAGAAGAACATCTCCAAGGGAGACAAGAAGAAGAAGCGCAGGAGGAAGGAGAGCTACGCAATCTACATCTACAAAGTGCTGAAGCAGGTGCACCCCGACACCGGAATCTCCAGCAAGGCCATGAGCATCATGAACAGCTTCGTCAACGATATTTTCGAGAGAATCGCCGCCGAAGCTTCTCGCCTGGCTCACTACAACAAGCGCTCCACCATCACCAGCCGGGAGGTGCAGACCGCCGTCAGGCTCTTGCTTCCCGGTGAGCTGGCCAAGCACGCCGTCTCCGAGGGGACCAAGGCCGTCACCAAGTACACCAGCTCAAAGTAAATTCCTCGACGGGATTGCTTTGATGCATCCTAACGGCCCTTCTAAGGGCCATGAAATAATCTTCAGTTTTCAAATACCCGACTGCGATGGGCAATCGTCAATACTCGGCCGCAAAGGACGTACATAAATAAACGTAAAAACCTGGGAAATTAGAGTCCCACGCTTTCCTCCGATTCACCAACTACTTACCTGGTGTGCACGCGCGCGGTTCACGAAAAAATAGAGTAAATGTAAAGGAGAAACTTATGACAATAAAAGATGGACGAATTTCTTACCTCCTATTCAAATATATTTTCTACTGCTATGCGTCTGCATTTGATGAAAATGACCGTCGAGATATTAAGGAAAAAATATTATATTCCCATGATTACTTCCCTTTCACCCAGTACTTTTCAAACCACTGACCTGCTATGCTCGTTTCTCAGACGTAAGCCTTGACTTACATGTCTCCCTCCGTCAAAAATAATATGGATTCACGGCGTCCGTCTCCCTCCGAAACTGGTACGCTTGTGGTCACGTTGCTCCTGCTTCACTTCCAGGGGCAGTAAATGACAGGTCCCCACATGCCCTTCCCACGCGGCCGTTTTTCCGCGAAGGCTAATTCCGCTTAACCTCCCGTCCCATCCGCTACGTCGTAAAACTCCTCGGGGGTTCAACGCGAGGAGGCAGGTAATGCGACCCGTCCTCGCCCCAAGTTTCTACGTTAACCAGAAAAGGGCTGTCGCAATGACCCACGTGGCATTCCGCACGAGGAAGAAATTTCTGTGGAAACCTCGCAAGCATAGAACGCAGCTGGGCAACAGCGTTCCTTGTACATTCACCAAGTCGTGACGAGCAGGCGTCGCAATAAACAAAATGGCGGGCAGTGAGCGCTTCCGTGGATTTTCCATTGTGCTAATTCTATCCAATCAATCAATTCCCAGAAACTATTTCTACGGAATGCATCGTCGTTAACAGCATATGGAATCAGCATCATTCGCACAAATAACAATTTATGTAATGGGCATCGGGTTTCCTTCTTGGAAAATCGCCATCTCGCTGAAACAATGTTGATAAACCTCCTCTGAACGAATCCCCCAAGTATTTTAAAGTCGATTGAGTGATTTTTCATCCTTTTCCGCAATTTTTTTTTTGCGATACTGCAACGATTTATCAGCAATTGATTACAAATGCATCGAGACAGACGTGACAAGTAGACCAGTTCTTTGATCACCATGCCTCCAAATGACCGATTCTTGTTATAGTTTTGAACCGGGGTCCCTTCCGCGGGACACGACTCATTCCCCTTCTTTTGAACGAAATTAACCTTTCCAGAAATCTTTACTTGTCTTGTCACGCCACAGAACAGAAAATGTTTCTCTAGGCAAAAGTTAAATGGTCCCAGTCCCAACTTACCCGCTAATTTTATTACGTTGATACACAAGGGATGGAAGGACATACGTTAATGTTGTTTATTTCTTTGCGGGATTAGGGAAATGAAATCTAGGGAAAAGAGGTCGAAGTTTGACGTGAAAGAGAAATCTTTAAAATTAGCGGCCGGTATAATCATTTATGAGATGATTGCATAACGTTTTCATTAAGGCGACTCTTCCTACAAGTGCATTTCTGACGAAAAAGGTTGCCGCATGTGCCTACCTGTCCGTCCTTTTAGCATTTCAACTTTCTGCAAATTTGGTGAAAATCTTTACCGCATTAGCCCCATTGAAGAATCCACCCCGGCCGCATTTTGACACTAGGTACACGAGATCGTCACTTCACCGTATTCGACAACCGATTTCCCGCAGTGGCGTTAACCGAAGGACGCTCGGCTTTGAGGACAATAGTGATTCGTGAAGCGATATTTAATCAGATTCATCTAGTAACAGTGGCCGGGAATGGAATGGAATAACGTCCTTGCCTAGGCAACTTAGTAACATACAACTTAACTACGGACGGGAGAAAATGCCGACGAGCCGTGAAGCGGTGTAAATTTCATAACGATCGTGTGATTTTAAGACTCATGATATACACCATGACGATTAATTACCTTAGCAGTTGTGGTGATGCTTAATCACCGGGATATCATGTAATGTCATACCAGTCACAGCGAGGCGTTAATACTTAACATTGAACTTTGTCAAATTTGTGTAGTTGAAATCACCCTTATGACATCTGTTAATAAATTCATCCACACAGAGTACCAAATTAGTAAAATATCTCGGGTACGCAGCGATATGTAAACGGAGACAGTTTTTTTTTCAAAATCTCGGAATGGATGACAAACGTCCTCCATTAGCGAACATTTATGACAGTCATCACCTACCTCCTGCCGTGATAATGTCAAATTTTGCAATGCAACTACTGGTAATAAGAATGATTAAATTCGAGTCAACTAGTGTTACTTTCGAATAACGTTCCCCCATTGACACAACTGTCATTTACATATGAACACTAGAAACTAACACACACGAACGTGCACATAGACCTACGCAACCTTCAGTCGTCTACTTCATCGTGAGTGGATTGAATCCTCTTAACTCCTGATTGACTTTCGCTTCACATTGCAATGATCCCAGATTGGCCGGGGAAAAGACGACTATTTGTTTTCCTGTTCACTGGAATGCTTATTTCGTATCTTTTATGGTGATGTGCTAGGTACCAGACAGCTTAAAATTGTTAATCATCGTTCTTTTATTACTCGTGACGATAAAGTTGCTTCCGCATCGCTAAGAACCTCAAGGAATCAACAATGAACGGGGATGAAATATTTGATGGGTCCACATGTATTGATTAAGTAATGCAGAACGAAGTAGATACTGAGTAATTGAATTAACACAGGGGCTTCTTCGAGACAGAACCGAGAAATGATGTTCCGTGAACTGTCGACGGTGATAGAGTTCCACGAAAGAGAGGTCGTAGAGGAATGAACGGTTCCGGCTGTTAATGCCGCCCCTAGTCCCCCCAACCCCGCAAGCACTGGAAACCAGCCTGGATCCCTGATTACGATCCCAGGAAAAATCGTGTTCAAGTCTTTCCTACGCCAGATAGTATAATCTGTCATCACTATTGAACGCCGCATCACGCCCCGACGGCTTTTTCCCACGTTTTTTTTATTTATTCACAGGAATGTTTTCCAGGTAAGGGCTATTCACTCTACCTTATCCGTCAATCACTATCCCGACCCTCGAAAGTTATAAGGAAAAGTCGACCATTGCTCTAATGAAAGATATTATTCCAACGGCATGGAGGTAAAAAACAAGATCCATATGCTTGACACACATTATGTCGATTGGAAACAAGTGGAAACGATGTGAAATTAGGTTGGAAGCAACTGAAAAATATTGTGACACGAATACAAGCCGTCATAGCTCCGCAACTACGACGAAAGGGATGTGGATATTATTGAGTTAAACGCATCTGTCCTATTTGCTTATGGCGATTCCCATCGTAATGATCGCGCATACAATCCCGCGATGCGCCCTATTTTCGCCGTTTCCGTGAATAAGACGTACGGCGGGGGATGTGTACCGAGCGAAATTGCCGACACGAATTACGTACGCTTACGAGAGCCTGGTTTTCAAGGAGTCGCTTTCACGTTGACTACGTCCCCGAGGTATCCCATCACACAGGGTCATTTAACGTGACATACAGCGTGTGTGTGGGAGGGATTTTTTTTTTTAAGGTCGTAGGGGTGTATTCCGTAACTTGACGGCACCGTGGAGAAAAGCACATCCAACGCATCGCACAGATAAGGAAGGTTAATAAAAGAAATGTACGCGATAACAAGTCGACGGCAGACGACTCTCCTCTTCGAAAGACGTGCAAGGAAACTAGGGTAGACATCCGCGGAAACGTGGATGTGGCGCCGTTTCAACGACAATAAGAGTTTTCCCGTGATGAAGTATCATTTCGTTTCCGATGACATGCCGGTTGCTACAAATTCATCATCCCGCAACGAGGTACCGACGTCCGAAGCCGTTGGAGACGGAGCAAACTCGTCACGGCCGGGTCGCCACTGCGCGCCCTCGGCTACTACATTGTTTTTCCCGCCCGCTCACGGGGCTAAAGCATAATTCGGCGCCATCCTCGACTTTGTTGTACGTGAACTTTGACGTCCCATTCGCGTGCGTACAGTTCATTTCTTTTTCCCCTTCGGCCACCCCATGCAACCATTTCGAAGCCCACGCGGACGCGTCGTAAGGCGTGCGCTTAACGGGTGACTCCGTCTCCATTTGCGACTCGATAATCCTTTCCCACGGGCGCGGGAGGTGGGTGCGTCGCGACGCCCCCGAGTCGTCGAAAAATGCATAAACGTCCGCTTACGGGACAGGCACCGGGGAGGAACAGGAGGAAGGTTTGACAGGCGCCGAGTCAGGGGGAAGGCGTCCGAAGGGACCGTCTTCTCGGGGCCGCTTTCCGCGGCCGGCGCGCGGCCCACCGGGTCGCGAGCGCGTCCAATACCAGGTGAAGGATGGCCTCGAACGTACGTTACCTCGGATCTCGAGGAATCGACCCCGGTAGAAACGTGTGCAACGTTTATTCCCGGGTACGCCTTCGACAGGACGACAACCCGTATTTTGACGACCCGCTGCACACGAACTGGGCTCGCCAAACGCCTGGCGCCGCCACGGCCGACAGGGTGGAACCCTGACGGGCGCCGCGGCGCAAGGCGCCCTCGTTACGCGCCCCCGACACTCTCCGAAACGCGAAAGTCGGAGGAGGAGTGGAGTACAAACAATCCGAGAAGCGCACCGGAGGCGAGAGGAAGAGATCGTATTTTGCTCCGAAATGGTACGATAGCAAGGTGGACTTTCGTATGAAATCCATGTCTTGGTAATTTTCTCTTTCTATCATCACGCAGCAGCCGATAACATGGCAGACGCAGCATCTGGAGCAGCGGCAGCCGCACCACCGGCAGCCCAGCCTTCGGGCACCGTCGCAGTAAAACCCCTGCCTTCTTCAGGAACCTCCGCGGCTTCCAAGAAGGCCAGCAAGGGCGGAGCAGCCAAGAAGGCTCGCGCAAAGCCGTCGCACCCGCCCACTTCCGAGATGGTTAACAACGCAGTCAAGGGCCTCAAGGAGCGCGGTGGCTCTTCCCTTCAAGCCATCAAGAAGTACATCGCAGCCAGCTACAAAGTGGACGCCGAGAGGCTCTCGCCTTTCATCAAGAAGTACCTCAAGGCGGCCGTCACCGCCGGAACTCTCGTCCAGACCAAGGGAAAGGGCGCCTCAGGTTCCTTCAAGCTGAGCCACAGCAAGAAGGCCGCACCCGCGGCAGCCAGCGGGACGACCAAGGCGAAAAAGGTCGTCAAGAAGACGGGAGTAAAGAAACCGAAAGCGGTCGGAGCCAAGAAGTCCTCCGAGAAGGCGTCCAGTGGCACCAAGAGGTCCGCGCCCAAGGAGCGAAGCAAGTCCGCGCCACCAGCCAAGAAGGCGAAGAAGGCGGCGGACAAGCCAAAGAAGAAGCCGGCGGCTGGGAAACCCGCCGCCAAGGCGGCAAAGTCCCCGTCGAAGGCGAAAAAGGCGGCCACCAAACCCAAGACCCCCAAGCCCAAGAAGACGCCCACCAAGGCCAAGCCCGCCGCCAAGAAACCTTCCGCCGCCCAGAAAAAGAAGTGAACCATCACTGCTTCGCCACCGGCGCACCTAGGACAGCAGACAGCGTCCAATCTCGGTCCTTTTTAGGACCATCATGTCTTCCAAAGATGCTTGCCACTCAATGCCCACGCCACTGAGCACGCCCAAAGTTAACATTTATCATGATTAATGCCATGCAAAAACAACGGTCCTATTTAAAATTGATGATGCGACATGGACGGACGAAAAAAAAAATTAAGAATAACATTCATAGAACGTGTAAAATGAACAACACGTCACGGAGTATTGTTTTCTTTTCGTTAAGCGCGTCAGGTAAGCATCGCACGAACTTTTATTTCATCTCATTTCATGCGTAGCCGTGCAAACGCACTTGCCATGCGCAAAGGAAATTTCATGTCGTCCATCATTCCAATGGATTTACATCGTCGTTAATTATTGTGCGATCGTGCTAAATTCAAACTTTTAAGTATGTACTGGTCCTGAAAAGGACCTTTGTTTTTCGGCCGAAAGTAGCTTTCTAAGCTCGCTCTCCGCGGATACGGCGGGCCAGCTGGATGTCCTTGGGCATGATGGTCACACGCTTAGCGTGGATGGCGCAGAGGTTGGTGTCCTCAAAGAGACCCACTAGGTAAGCCTCGCTGGCCTCCTGGAGAGCCATGACGGCGGAGCTCTGGAACCGAAGATCGGTCTTGAAGTCCTGGGCGATCTCACGCACCAGGCGCTGGAAGGGCAGCTTGCGGATGAGGAGCTCCGTGCTCTTCTGGTATCTCCTGATCTCACGAAGGGCCACGGTACCGGGGCGGTACCTGTGGGGCTTCTTGACGCCTCCCGTCGCCGGCGCGCTCTTGCGAGCGGCCTTGGTGGCCAGCTGCTTCCTCGGGGCCTTTCCTCCGGTGGACTTGCGGGCTGTCTGCTTCGTACGTGCCATTTCTGCGATCTGTAAAAAGCCGGGTCAACGCCGTCTTTTAAGCACTTCCGAGAATGGCGCCAGATAGTACGGGCGACGCTGATTGGTGGAGAGGTCGGGTACGTCATCGCCGCGGCGGCGACGTTTATAAATACCGGCGAAGGTGCATTTCAGGTCATCAGACAGCAGCCCTTACTACGAGCAGACTACAGAGATGACTGGACGCGGCAAGGGAGGAAAAGGCCTGGGAAAGGGAGGAGCCAAACGTCATCGCAAAGTTCTCCGCGATAACATCCAGGGCATCACCAAGCCGGCCATCCGCCGTCTCGCCCGCCGAGGTGGAGTGAAGCGTATCTCCGGACTCATCTACGAGGAGACGCGCGGTGTGCTCAAGGTGTTCCTTGAGAACGTTATTCGTGACGCCGTCACCTACACCGAACACGCCAAGAGGAAGACCGTCACAGCCATGGACGTCGTGTACGCACTCAAGAGACAGGGCCGCACTCTCTACGGGTTTGGCGGTTAGACACGACGCGACGGGATCGCCATCCGACACCGGCGTACGTCGATAAAAAAGGTCCTTCTAAGGACCAATACAATGTTCAGAGATGGAGCTAATCCTTTGCCATAACGGAACGAAAAATTATTCGCTATAGCGTATGTGACGGCGATAAATAGTAAAGTAAGACCTGTTCGAGCGCACAGGAAAAAATGGCGGTGATAATAGAGTTGAAATTGTATGAGCCTTTACCGACGTTAAAGACATTGTCAGCGAATCGGAATAAGCACGTGGCAACGGACTGGCGACAATGTATATCGCGCCGTTGCAACCGTACATGAATAAGCACGTGGCAACGGACTGGCGACAATGTGTATCGCGCCGTTGCAACCATACATGTTAACAAGAAATAACGTAGTTAAGCGGCAGATTGCAGGTGAAATTTTATGACAGACTATGAAATACATTGTAAACGAAGCAGTGTCACCTTCAATCATTCTTCGTTGCATTTCAGCACAAACGCTTTCACTTTTTATACGCTTTATTTCCCATCGTTTACCTTAGCCCAATTATAGCTCCACGTTTCATTCGCTATGCTTATTACGTTTATTGTTATTATTATTTTTTTCACATGACATTTATCGCGTACATCTCTCTAGTATGTTCTGGTCCTGAAAAGGACCTTTTATGCGCACAGCGTGATGCTTATGCCTTCTTCTCAGTCTTCTTGGGCAGGAGCACCGCCTGGATGTTCGGAAGGACACCTCCCTGAGCGATGGTAACGCCCGACAGGAGCTTATTCAACTCCTCGTCGTTGCGGATGGCCAACTGCAAGTGACGAGGGATGATTCTCGTCTTCTTGTTGTCCCTGGCAGCGTTACCGGCCAACTCGAGGACTTCCGCGGCCAGGTACTCCATGACGGCGGCCAAGTAGACTGGGGCACCGGCACCAACACGCTCGGCATAGTTCCCCTTGCGGAGCAGACGGTGGATACGACCGACCGGAAACTGAAGACCGGCCCTGCTGGAGCGGGACTTGGACTTCCCCTTCACTTTTCCTCCCTTTCCTCGTCCGGACATGGCTGAATGCTTCTTTATCTGGTAGTGCTGTCTAATCGCTGTCAGACTCCTGGGCGCATTTATATAGGCTGCCGCCGTCCTAGCGACGCCACATCATGCTTTTACGTGATTGGTCGTCGAGGAGATTCGGCTCACGGAACGGACCAGGGGTACATAAGCAGGCGACTGATGTTCGGCGAAAATACTGAAATCGACCCCGTTCGCCGAACGTGATCACCATGCCACCCAAGACGAGCGGAAAGGCTGCGAAGAAAGCGGGCAAGGCCCAGAAGAACATCTCCAAGGGAGACAAGAAGAAGAAGCGCAGGAGGAAGGAGAGCTACGCAATCTACATCTACAAAGTGCTGAAGCAGGTGCACCCCGACACCGGAATCTCCAGCAAGGCCATGAGCATCATGAACAGCTTCGTCAACGATATTTTCGAGAGAATCGCCGCCGAAGCTTCTCGCCTGGCTCACTACAACAAGCGCTCCACCATCACCAGCCGGGAGGTGCAGACCGCCGTCAGGCTCTTGCTTCCCGGTGAGCTGGCCAAGCACGCCGTCTCCGAGGGGACCAAGGCCGTCACCAAGTACACCAGCTCAAAGTAAATTCCTCGACGGGATTGCTTTGATGCATCCTAACGGCCCTTCTAAGGGCCATGAAATA
>NW_027286283.1:0-31705 GCF_022747635.1 Hetaerina americana | reverse complement strand
CTAAAAATATTGCGAATAACAACAATCTTCTGTTTTAGAGTGAATGTTTGAGGTGTTTAGAAGGTATTTATTTCATTTTTAGAAAATTTAATTTTTCACATTTTTCCATGAGAAGTGCCAATTCCCCCCCTTTGGGTCCTAGGTGAAAATCTCACTCGACACAAATCAATCAAAAATGTTTCCATGGTGTGTATTGTTGTTCATTTTCATCAAATAAACAAAATAAAACCCAGAATTAATCCTGAAAGACAAGAAATGAGCATAAAAGATGCTTCAGCGCAAGTGTTAATGTTACTAAAAGAGCCCAAATTTCTAAAAATATTGCGAAAAACAACAATCTTCTGTTTTAGAGTGAATGTTTGAGGTAATAAGAAGGCATTTATTTCATTTTTAGAAAATTTAATTTTTCACATTTTTCCATGAAAAGTACCAATACCCCCCCTTTTGGGTTCTAGGTGAAAATCTCACTTGACACAAATCAAACAAATATGTTTCCATGGTGTGTATTGCTGTTCATTTTCATCAAATAAACAAAATAAAACCAAGAATTAATCCTGAAAGACATGAAATGAGCAGAAAAGATGCTGCAGCGCAAGTGTTAATTTTACTAAAAGAGCCCAAATTTCTAAAAATATTGCGAAAAACAACAATCTTCTGTTTAAGAGTGAATGTTTGAGGTGTTTAGAAGGCATTTATTTCATTTTTAGAAAATTTAATTTTTTAAATTTTTCCATGAAAAGTGCCAATACCCCCCCCCTTTGGGTTCTAGGTGAAAATCTCACTCGACACAAATCAAACAAAAATGTTTCCATGGTGTGTATTGTTGTTCATTTTCATCAAATTAACAAAATAAAACCCATAATTAATCTTGAAGGACAAGAAATGAGCATAAAAATTGCTTCGGAGAAAGTGTAAATATTACTAAAAGAGCCCAAATTTCTAAAAATATTGCGAAAAACAACAATCTTCTGTTTTAGAGTGAATGTTTGAGGTGTATAGAAGGCATTTATTTCATTTTTAGAAAATTTAATTTTTCACATTTTTCCATGAAAAATGCATATACCCCCTCCTTTGGGTTCCAGGTGAAAATCTCACTCGACACAAATCAAACAAAAATGTATCCAAGGTGTGTATTGTTGTTCATTTTCATCAAATAAACAAAATAAAACCCAGAATGTATCCTGAAAGACAATAAATGATCATAAAAGATGCTTCAGCCCAGGTGTTAATGTTACTATTGGAGCCAAAATTTCTAAAAATATTGCGAAAAACAACAATCTTCTATTTTAGAGTGAATGTTTGAGGTGTTTAGAAGGCATTTATTTCATTTTAAGAAAATTTAATTTTTCACATTTTTCCATGAAAAGTGCCAATACCTACCCTTTGGGTTCTAGGTGAAAATCAAACTTGACACAAATCAAACAAAAATGTTTCCATGGTGTGTATTGTTGTTCATTTTCATCAAATAAACAAAATAAAACCCAGAATGTATCCTGAAAGACAATAAATGATCATAAAAGATGCTTCAGCCCAGGTGTTAATGTTACTATTGGAGCCAAAATTTCTAAAAATATTGCGAAAAACAACAATCTTCTGTTTTAGAGTGAATGTTTGAGGTGTTTAGAAGGCATTTATTTCATTTTAAGAAAATTTAATTTTTCACATTTTTCCATGAAAAGTGCCAATACCCCCCCCTTTGGGTTCTAGGTGAAAATCTCACTCGACACAAATCAAACAAAAATGTATCCAAGGTGTGTATTGTTGTTCATTTTCATCAAATAAACAAAATAAAACCCAGAATGAATCCTGAAAGACAATAAAAGATCATAAAAGATGCTTCAGCGGAATTTTTAATGTTACTAAAAGAGCCAAAATTTCTAAAAATATTGCGAAAAACAACAATCTTCTGTTTTAGAGTGAATGTTTGAGGTGTTTAGAAGGTATTTATTTCATTTTTAGAAAATTTAATTTTTCACATTTTTCCATGAAAAGTGCCAATACCCCCCCCTTTGGGTTCTAGGTGAAAATCTCACTCGACACAAATCAATCAAAAATGTTTCCATGGTGTGTATTGTTGTTCATTTTCATCAAATAAACAAAATAAAACCCAAAATTAATCCTGAAAGACAAGAAATGAGCATAAAAGATGCTTCAGCGCAAGTGTTAATGTTACTAAAAGAGCCCAAATTTCTAAAAATATTGCGAAAAACAACAATCTTCTGTTTTAGAGTGAATGTTTGAGGTGTTTAGAAGGCATTTATTTCATTTTTAGAAAATTTAATTTTTCACATTTTTCCATGAAAAGTGCCAATACCCCCCCCTTTGGGTTCTAGGTGAAAATCTCACTCGACACAAATCAATCAAAAATGTTTCCATGGTGTGTATTGTTGTTCATTTTCATCAAATAAACAAAATAAAACCCAGAATTAATCCTGAAAGACAAGAAATGAGCATAAAAGATGCTTCAGGGCAAGGGTTATGTTACTAAAAGAGCCCAAATTTCTAAAAATATTGCGAAAAACAACAATCTTCTGTTTTAGAGTGAATGTTTGAGGTAATAAGAAGGCATTTATTTCATTTTTAGAAAATTTAATTTTTCACACTTTTCCATGAAAAGTACCAATACCCCCCCCTTTTGGGTTCTAGGTGAAAATCTCACTTGACACAAATCAAACAAAAATGTTTCCATGGTGTTAATTGCTGTTTATTTTCATCAAATAAACAAAATAAAACCAAGAATTAATCCTGAAAGACATGAAATGAGCAGAAAAGATCTGCAGCGCAAGTGTTAATTTTACTAAAAGAGCCCAAATTTCTAAAAATATTGCGAAAAACAACAATCTTCTGTTTTAGAGTGAATGTTTGAGGTGTTTAGAAGGCATTTATTTAATTTTTAGAAAATTTAATTTTTTACATTTTTCCATGAAAAGTGCCAATACCCCCCCCTTTGGGTTCTAGGTGAAAATCTCACTCGCCACATATCAAACAAAAATGTTTCCATGGTGTGCATTGTTGTTCATTTTCATCAAATAAACAAAATAAAACCCAGAATGAATCCTGAAAGACAATAAATGATCATAAAAGATGCTTCACCCAGGTGTTAATGTTACTAAAAGAGCCCAAATTTCTAAAAATATGGCGAAAAACAACAATCTTCTGTTTTAGAGTGAATGTTTGAGGTGTTTAGAAGGCATTTATTTCATTTTTAGAAAATTTAATTTTTCACATTTTTCCATGAAAAGTGCAAATACCCCCCCTTTGGGTTCTAGGTGAAAATCTCACTCAACACAAATCAAACAAAAATGTATCCAAGGTGTGTATTGTTGTTCATTTTCATCAAATAAACAAAATAAAACCCAGAATGTATCCTGAAAGACAATAAATTATCATAAAAGATGCTTCTGCCCAGGTGTTAATGTTACTAAAAGAGCCCAAATTTCTAAAAATATTGCGAAAAACAACAATCTTCTGTTTTAGAGTGAATGTTTGAGGTGTTTAGAAGGCATTTATTTCATTTTTAGAAAATTTAATTTTTCACATTTTTCCATGAAAAGTGCCAATACCCCCCCTTTGGGTTCTAGGTGAAAATCTCACTCGTTACAAATCAAACAAAAATGTATCCAAGGTGTGTATTGTTGTTCATTTTCATCAAATAAACAAAATAAAACCCAGAATGTATCCTGAAAGACAATAAATGATCATAAAAGATGCTTCAGCCCAGGTGTTAATGTTACTATTGGAGCCATAATTTCTAAAAATATTGCGAAAAACAACAATCTTCTGTTTTGGAGTGAATGTTTGAGGTGTTTAGAAGGCATTTATTTCATTTTAAGAAAATTTAATTTTTCACATTTTTCCATGAAAAGTGCCAATACCCCCCCCTTTGGGTTCTAGGTGAAAATCTCACTCGACACAAATCAAACAAAAATGTATCCAAGGTGTGTATTGTTGTTCATTTTCATCAAATAAACAAAATAAAACCCAAAATTAATCCTGAAAGACAAGAAATGAGCATAAAAGATGCTTCAGCGCAAGTGTTAATGTTACTAAAAGAGCCCAAATTTCTAAAAATATTGCGAAAAACAACAATCTTCTGTTTTAGAGTGAATGTTTGAGGTGTTTAGAAGGCATTTATTTCATTTTTAGAAAATTTAATTTTCACATTTTTCCATGAAAAGTGCCAATACCCCCCCCTTAGGGTTCTAGGTGAAAATCTCACTCGACACAAATCAATCAAAAATGTTTTTCATGGTGTGTATTGTTGTTCATTTTCATCAAATAAACAAAATAAAACCCAAAATTAATCCTGAAAGACAAGAAATGAGCATAAAAGATGCTTCAGCGCAAGTGTTAATGTTACTAAAAGAGCCCAAATTTCTAAAAATATTGCGAAAAACAACAATCTTCTGTTTAAGAGTGAATGTTTGAGGTGTTTAGAAGGCATTTATTTCATTTTTAGAAAATTTAATTTTTTACATTTTTCCATGAAAAGTGCCAATACCCCCCCCTTTGGGTTCTAGGTGAAAATCTCACTCGACACAAATCAAACAAAAATGTTTCCATGGTGTGTATTGTTGTTCATTTTCATCAAATTAACAAAATAAAACCCATAATTAATCTTGAAGGACAAGAAATGAGCATAAAAATTGCTTCGGAGAAAGTGTAAATGTTACTAAAAGAGCCCAAATTTCTAAAAATATTGCGAAAAACAACAATCTTCTGTTTTAGAGTGAATGTTTGAGGTGTATAGAAGGCATTTATTTCATTTTTAGAAAATTTAATTTTTCACATTTTTCCATGAAAAATGCATATACCCCCTCCTTTGGGTTCCAGGTGAAAATCTCACTCGACACAAATCAAACAAAAATGTATCCAAGGTGTGTATTGTTGTTCATTTTCATCAAATAAACAAAATAAAACCCAGAATGTATCCTGAAAGACAATAAATTATCATAAAAGATGCTTCTGCCCAGGTGTTAATGTTACTAAAAGAGCCCAAATTTCTAAAAATATTGCGAAAAAAAACAATCTTCTGTTTTAGAGTGAATGTTTGAGGTGTTTAGAAGGCATTTATTTCATTTTTAGAAAATTTTATTTTTCACATTTTTCCATGAAAAGTGCCTATACCCCCCCCTTTGGGTTCTAGGTGAAAATCCCAATCGACACAAATCAAACAAAAATGTATCCAAGGTGTGTATTGTTGTTCATTTTCATCAAATAAACAAAATAAAACCCAGAATGAATCCTGAAAGACAATAAAAGATCATAAAAGATGCTTCAGCCGAAGTGTTAATGTTACTAAAAGAGCCAAAATTTCTAAAAATATTGCGAAAAACAACAATCTTCTGTTTTAGAGTGAATGTTTGAGGTGTTTAGAAGGTATTTATTTCATTTTTAGATAATTTATTTTTCACATTTTTCCATGAAAAGTGCCAATACCCCCCCCTTTGGGTTCTAGGTGAAAATCCCAATCGACACAAATCAAACAAAAATGTATCTAAGGTGTGTATTGTTGTTCATTTTCATCAAATAAACAAAATAAAACCCAGAATGTATCCTGAAAGACAATAAATTATCATAAAAGATGCTTCTGCCCAGGTGTTAATGTAACTAAAAGAGCCAAAATTTCTAAAAATATTGCGAAAAAAAACAATCTTCTGTTTTAGAGTGAATGTTTGAGGTGTTTAGAAGGTATTTATTTCATTTTTAGAAAATTTTATTTTTCACATTTTTCCATGAAAAGTGCCAATACCCCCCCCTTTGGGTTCTAGGTGAAAATCTCACTCGACACAAATCAATCAAAAATGTTTCCATGGTGTGTATTGTTGTTCATTTTCATCAAATAAACAAAATAAAACCCAAAATTAATCCTGAAAGACAAGAAATGAGCATAAAAGATGCTTCAGCGCAAGTGTTAATGTTACTAAAAGAGCCCAAATTTCTAAAAATATTGCGAAAAACAACAATCTTCTGTTTTAGAGTGAATGTTTGAGGTGTTTAGAAGGCATTTATTTCATTTTTAGAAAATTTAATTTTTCACATTTTTCCATGAAAAGTGCCAATACCCCCCCCTTTGGGTTCTAGGTGAAAATCTCACTCGACACAAATCAATCAAAAATGTTTCCATGGTGTGTATTGTTGTTCATTTTCATCAAATAAACAAAATAAAACCCAGAATTAATCCTGAAAGACAAGAAATGAGCATAAAAGATGCTTCAGGGCAAGGGTTATGTTACTAAAAGAGCCCAAATTTCTAAAAATATTGCGAAAAACAACAATCTTCTGTTTTAGAGTGAATGTTTGAGGTAATAAGAAGGCATTTATTTCATTTTTAGAAAATTTAATTTTTCACACTTTTCCATGAAAAGTACCAATACCCCCCCCTTTTGGGTTCTAGGTGAAAATCTCACTTGACACAAATCAAACAAAAATGTTTCCATGGTGTTAATTGCTGTTTATTTTCATCAAATAAACAAAATAAAACCAAGAATTAATCCTGAAAGACATGAAATGAGCAGAAAAGATCTGCAGCGCAAGTGTTAATTTTACTAAAAGAGCCCAAATTTCTAAAAATATTGCGAAAAACAACAATCTTCTGTTTTAGAGTGAATGTTTGAGGTGTTTAGAAGGCATTTATTTAATTTTTAGAAAATTTAATTTTTTACATTTTTCCATGAAAAGTGCCAATACCCCCCCCCTTTGGGTTCTAGGTGAAAATCTCACTCGCCACATATCAAACAAAAATGTTTCCATGGTGTGCATTGTTGTTCATTTTCATCAAATAAACAAAATAAAACCCAGAATGAATCCTGAAAGACAATAAATGATCATAAAAGATGCTTCACCCAGGTGTTAATGTTACTAAAAGAGCCCAAATTTCTAAAAATATGGCGAAAAACAACAATCTTCTGTTTTAGAGTGAATGTTTGAGGTGTTTAGAAGGCATTTATTTCATTTTTAGAAAATTTAATTTTTCACATTTTTCCATGAAAAGTGCAAATACCCCCCCTTTGGGTTCTAGGTGAAAATCTCACTCAACACAAATCAAACAAAAATGTATCCAAGGTGTGTATTGTTGTTCATTTTCATCAAATAAACAAAATAAAACCCAGAATGTATCCTGAAAGACAATAAATTATCATAAAAGATGCTTCTGCCCAGGTGTTAATGTTACTAAAAGAGCCCAAATTTCTAAAAATATTGCGAAAAACAACAATCTTCTGTTTTAGAGTGAATGTTTGAGGTGTTTAGAAGGCATTTATTTCATTTTTAGAAAATTTAATTTTTCACATTTTTCCATGAAAAGTGCCAATACCCCCCCCTTTGGGTTCTAGGTGAAAATCTCACTCGTTACAAATCAAACAAAAATGTATCCAAGGTGTGTATTGTTGTTCATTTTCATCAAATAAACAAAATAAAACCCAGAATGTATCCTGAAAGACAATAAATGATCATAAAAGATGCTTCAGCCCAGGTGTTAATGTTACTATTGGAGCCATAATTTCTAAAAATATTGCGAAAAACAACAATCTTCTGTTTTGGAGTGAATGTTTGAGGTGTTTAGAAGGCATTTATTTCATTTTAAGAAAATTTAATTTTTCACATTTTTCCATGAAAAGTGCCAATACCCCCCCCTTTGGGTTCTAGGTGAAAATCTCACTCGACACAAATCAAACAAAAATGTATCCAAGGTGTGTATTGTTGTTCATTTTCATCAAATAAACAAAATAAAACCCAAAATTAATCCTGAAAGACAAGAAATGAGCATAAAAGATGCTTCAGCGCAAGTGTTAATGTTACTAAAAGAGCCCAAATTTCTAAAAATATTGCGAAAAACAACAATCTTCTGTTTTAGAGTGAATGTTTGAGGTGTTTAGAAGGCATTTATTTCATTTTTAGAAAATTTAATTTTCACATTTTTCCATGAAAAATGCCAATACCCCCCCCTTAGGGTTCTAGGTGAAAATCTCACTCGACACAAATCAATCAAAAATGTTTTTCATGGTGTGTATTGTTGTTCATTTTCATCAAATAAACAAAATAAAACCCAAAATTAATCCGGAAAGACAAGAAATGAGCATAAAAGATGCTTCAGCGCAAGTGTTAATGTTACTAAAAGAGCCCAAATTTCTAAAAATATTGCGAAAAACAACAATCTTCTGTTTAAGAGTGAATGTTTGAGGTGTTTAGAAGGCATTTATTTCATTTTTAGAAAATTTAATTTTTTACATTTTTCCATGAAAAGTGCCAATACCCCCCCCTTTGGGTTCTAGGTGAAAATCTCACTCGACACAAATCAAACAAAAATGTTTCCATGGTGTGTATTGTTGTTCATTTTCATCAAATTAACAAAATAAAACCCATAATTAATCTTGAAGGACAAGAAATGAGCATAAAAATTGCTTCGGAGAAAGTGTAAATGTTACTAAAAGAGCCCAAATTTCTAAAAATATTGCGAAAAACAACAATCTTCTGTTTTAGAGTGAATGTTTGAGGTGTATAGAAGGCATTTATTTCATTTTTAGAAAATTTAATTTTTCACATTTTTCCATGAAAAATGCATATACCCCCTCCTTTGGGTTCCAGGTGAAAATCTCACTCGACACAAATCAAACAAAAATGTATCCAAGGTGTGTATTGTTGTTCATTTTCATCAAATAAACAAAATAAAACCCAGAATGTATCCTGAAAGACAATAAATTATCATAAAAGATGCTTCTGCCCAGGTGTTAATGTTACTAAAAGAGCCCAAATTTCTAAAAATATTGCGAAAAAAAACAATCTTCTGTTTTAGAGTGAATGTTTGAGGTGTTTAGAAGGCATTTATTTCATTTTTAGAAAATTTTATTTTTCACATTTTTCCATGAAAAGTGCCTATACCCCCCCCTTTGGGTTCTAGGTGAAAATCCCAATCGACACAAATCAAACAAAAATGTATCCAAGGTGTGTATTGTTGTTCATTTTCATCAAATAAACAAAATAAAACCCAGAATGAATCCTGAAAGACAATAAAAGATCATAAAAGATGCTTCAGCCGAAGTGTTAATGTTACTAAAAGAGCCAAAATTTCTAAAAATATTGCGAAAAACAACAATCTTCTGTTTTAGAGTGAATGTTTGAGGTGTTTAGAAGGTATTTATTTCATTTTTAGATAATTTATTTTTCACATTTTTCCATGAAAAGTGCCAATACCCCCCCCTTTGGGTTCTAGGTGAAAATCCCAATCGACACAAATCAAACAAAAATGTATCTAAGGTGTGTATTGTTGTTCATTTTCATCAAATAAACAAAATAAAACCCAGAATGTATCCTGAAAGACAATAAATTATCATAAAAGATGCTTCTGCCCAGGTGTTAATGTTACTAAAAGAGCCAAAATTTCTAAAAATATTGCGAAAAAAAACAATCTTCTGTTTTAGAGTGAATGTTTGAGGTGTTTAGAAGGCATTTATTTCATTTTTAGAAAATTTTATTTTTCACATTTTTCCATGAAAAGTGCCTATACCCCCCCCTTTGGGTTCTAGGTGAAAATCCCAATCGACACAAATCAAACAAAAATGTATCCAAGGTGTGTATTGTTGTTCATTTTCATCAAATAAACAAAATAAAACCCAGAATGAATCCTGAAAGACAATAAAAGATCATAAAAGATGCTTCAGCCGAAGTGTTAATGTTACTAAAAGAGCCAAAATTTCTAAAAATATTGCGAAAAACAACAATCTTCTGTTTTAGAGTGAATGTTTGAGGTGTTTAGAAGGTATTTATTTCATTTTTAGATAATTTATTTTTCACATTTTTCCATGAAAAGTGCCAATACCCCCCCCTTTGGGTTCTAGGTGAAAATCCCGATCGACACAAATCAAACAAAAATGTATCCAAGGTGTGTATTGTTGTTCATTTTCATCAAATAAACAAAATAAAACCCAGAATGTATCCTGAAAGACAATAAATGATCATTAAGATGCTTCAGCCCAGGTGTTAATGTTACTAAAAGAGCCCAAATTTCTAAAAATATCGCGAAAAACAACAATCTTCTGTTTTAGAGTGAATGTTTGAGGTGTTTAGAAGGCATTTATTTCATGTTTAGAAAATTTAATTTTTCACATTTTTCCATGAAAAGTACCAATACCCCCCCTTTTGGGTTCTAGGTGAAAATCTCACTTGACACAAATCTAACAAAAATGTTTCCATGGTGTGTATTGCTGTTCATTTTCATCAAATAAACAAAATAAAACCAAGAATTAATCCTGAAAGACATGAAATGAGCAGAAAAGATGCTGCAGCGCAAGTGTTAATTTTACTAAAAGAGCCCAAATTTCTAAAAATATTGCGAAAAACAACAATCTTCTGTTTAAGAGTGAATGTTTGAGGTGTTTAGAAGGCATTAATTTCATTTTTAGAAAATTTAATTTTTTAAATTTTTCCATGAAAAGTGCCAATACCCCCCCCCTTTCGGTTCTAGGTGAAAATCTCACTCGACACCAATCAAACAAAAATGTTTCCATGGTGTGTATTGTTGTTCATTTTCATCAAATTAACAAAATAAAACCCAGAATTAATCTTGAAGGACAAGAAATGAGCATAAAAGTTGCTTCAGAGAAAGTGTTAATGTTACTACAAGAGCCCAAATTTCTAAAAATATTGCGAAAAAACACAATCTCCTGTTTTAGAGTGAATGTTTGAGGTGTTAAGAAGGTTTTTTTTCATTTTTAGAAAATTTAATTTTTCACATTTTTCCATGAAAAGTGCCAATACCCCCGCCTTTGGGTTCTAGGTGAAAATCCCAATCGACACAAATCAAACAAAAATGTATCCAAGGTGTGTATTGTTGTTCATTTTCATCAAATAAACAAAATAAAACCCAGAATGTATCCTGAAAGACAATAAATGATCATAAAAGATGCTTCAGCCCAGGTGTTTATGTTACTAAAAGAGCCCAAATTTCTAAAAATATGGCGAAAAACAACAATCTTCTGTTTTAGAGTGAATGTTTGAGGTGTTTAGAAGGCATTTATTTCATTTTTTAAAAATTTAATTTTTCACATTTTTCCATGAAAAGTGCCAATACCCCCCCCTTTGGGTTCTAGGTGAAAATCTCACTCGACACAAATCAAACAAAAATGTATCCAAGGTGTGTATTGTTGTTCATTTTCATCAAATAAACAAAATAAAACCCAGAATGAATCCTGAAAGACAATAAATTATCATAAAAGATGCTTCAGCCCAGGTGTTAATGTTACTAAAAGAGCCCAAATTTCTAAAAATATGGCGAAAAACAACAATCTTCTGTTTTAGAGTGAATGTTTGAGGTGTTTAGAAGGTATTTATTTCATTTTTAGAAAATTTAATTTTTCACATTTTTCCATGAAAAGTGCCAATACCCCCCCCTTTGGGTTCTAGGTGAAAATCTCACTCGACACAAATCAAACAAAAATGTATCCAAGGTGTGTATTGTTGTTCATTTTCATCAAATAAACAAAATAAAACCCAGAATGTATCCTGAAAGACAATAAATTATCATAAAAGATGCTTCTGCCCAGGTGTTAATGTTACTAAAAGAGCCCAAATTTCTAAAAATATTGCGAAAAAAAACAATCTTCTGTTTTAGAGTGAATGTTTGAGGTGTTTAGAAGGCATTTATTTCATTTTTAGAAAATTTAATTTTTCACATTTTTCCATGAAAAGTGCCTATACCCCCCCCTTTGGGTTCTAGGTGAAAATCCCAATCGACACAAATCAAACAAAAATGTATCCAAGGTGTGTATTGTTGTTCATTTTCATCAAATAAACAAAATAAAACCCAGAATGAATCCTGAAAGACAATAAAAGATCATAAAAGATGCTTCAGCCGAAGTGTTAATGTTACTAAAAGAGCCAAAATTTCTAAAAATATTGCGAAAAACAACAATCTTCTGTTTTAGAGTGAATGTTTGAGGTGTTTAGAAGGTATTTATTTCATTTTTAGATAATTTATTTTTCACATTTTTCCATGAAAAGTGCCAATACCCCCCCCTTTGGGTTCTAGGTGAAAATCCCAATCGACACAAATCAAACAAAAATGTATCCAAGGTGTGTATTGTTGTTCATTTTCATCAAATAAACAAAATAAAACCCAGAATGTATCCTGAAAGACAATAAATGATCATTAAGATGCTTCAGCCCAGGTGTTAATGTTACTAAAAGAGCCCAAATTTCTAAAAATATGGCGAAAAACAACAATCTTCTGTTTTAGAGTGAATGTTTGAGGTGTTTAGAAGGCATTTATTTCATTTTTAGAAAATTTAATTTTTCACATTTTTCCATGAAAAGTGCCAATACCCCCCCTTTGGGTTCTAGGTGAAAATCTCACTCAACACAAATCAATCAAAAATGTTTCCATGGTGTGTATTGTTGTTCATTTTCATCAAATAAACAAAATAAAACCCAGAATTAATCCTGAAAGACAAGAAATGAGCATAAAAGATGCTTCAGCGCAAGTGTTAATGTTACTAAAAGAGCCCAAATTTCTAAAAATATTGCGAAAAACAACAATCTTCTGTTTTAGAGTGAATGTTTGAGGTGTTTAGAAGGCATTTATTTCATTTTTAGAAAATTTAATTTTTCACATTTTTCCATGAAAAGTGCCAATACCCCCCCTTTGGGTTCTAGGTGAAAATCTCACTCGACACAAATCAAACAAAAATGTATCCAAGGTGTGTATTGTTGTTCATTTTCATCAAATGAACAAAATAAAACCCAGAATGAATCCTGAAAGACAATAAAAGATCATAAAAGATGCTTCAGCCGAAGTGTTAATGTTACTAAAAGAGCCAAAATTTCTAAAAATATTGCGAAAAACAACAATCTTCTGTTTTAGAGTGAATGTTTGAGGTGTTTAGAAGGTATTTATTTCATTTTTAGAAAATTTAATTTTTCACATTTTTCCATGAAAAGTGCCAATACCCCCCCCTTTGGGTTCTAGGTGAAAATCTCACTCGACACAAATCAATCAAAAATGTTTCCATGGTGTGTATTGTTGCTCATTTTCATCAAATAAACAAAATAAAACCCAGAATTAATCCTGAAAGACAAGAAATGAGCATAAAAGATGCTTCAGCGCAAGTGTTAATGTTACTAAAAGAGCCCAAATTTCTAAAAATATTGCGAAAAACAACAATCTTCTGTTTTAGAGTGAATGTTTGAGGTGTTAAGAAGGTTTTTTTTCATTTTTAGAAAATTTAATTTTTCACATTTTTCCATGAAAAGTGCCAATACCCCCCCCTTTGGGTTCTAGGTGAAAATCCCAATCGACACAAATCAAACAAAAATTTATCCAAGGTGTGTATTGTTGTTCCTTTTCATCAAATAAACAAAATAAAACCCAGAATGAATCCTGAAAGACAATAAAAGATCATAAAAGATGCTTCAGCTCAGGTGTTAATGTTACTAAAAGAGCCCAAATTTCTAAAAATATTGCGAAAAACAACAATCTTCTGTTTTAGAGTGAATGTTTGAGGTGTATAGAAGGCATTTATTTCATTTTTAGAAAATTTAATTTTTCACATTTTTCCATGAAAAATGCCAATACCCCCCCTTTGGGTTCTAGGTGAAAATCTCACTCGACACAAATCAAACAAAAATGTATCCAAGGCGTGTATTGTTTTTCATTTTCATCAAATAAACAAAATAAAACCCAGAATGTATCCTGAAAGACAATAAATGATCATAAAAGATGCTTCAGCCCAGGTGTTAATGTTACTATTGGAGCCAAAATTTCTAAAAATATTGCGAAAAACAACAATCTTCTGTTTTAGAATGAATGTTTGAGGTGTTTAGAAGGTATTTATTTCATTTTTAGAAAATTTAATTTTTCACATTTTTCCATGAAAAGTGCCAATACCCCCCCCTTTGGGTTCTAGGTGAAAATCTCACTCGACACAAATCAAACAAAAATGTATCCAAGGTGTGTATTGTTGTTCATTTTCATTAAATAAACAAAATAAAACCCAGAATGTATCCTGAAAGACAATAAATTATCATAAAAGATGCTTCTGCCCAGGTGTTAATGTTACTTAAAGAGCCAAAATTTCTAAAAATATTGCGAAAAAAAACAATCTTCTGTTTTAGAGTGAATGTTTGAGGTGTTTAGAAGGCATTTATTTCATTTTTAGAAAATTTTATTTTTCACATTTTTCCATGAAAAGTGCCCCCCCCTTTGGGTTCTAGGTGAAAATCCCAATCGACACAAATCAAACAAAAATGTATCCAAGGCGTGTATTGTTGTTCATTTTCATCAAATAAACAAAATAAAACCCAGAATGAATCCTGAAAGACAATAAAAGATCATAAAAGATGCTTCAGCCGAAGTGTTAATGTTACTAAAAGAGCCAAAATTTCTAAAAATATTGCGAAAAACAACAATCTTCTGTTTTAGAATGAATGTTTGAGGTGTTTAGAAGGTATTTATTTCATTTTTAGAAAATTTAATTTTTCACATTTTTCCATGAAAAGTGCCAATACCCCCCCCTTTGGGTTCTAGGTGAAAATCTCACTCAACACAAATCAAACAAAAATGTATCCAAGGTGTGTATTGTTCTTCATTTTCATCAAATAAACAAAATAAAACCCAGAATGTATCCTGAAAGACAATAAAATATCATAAAAGATTCTTCTGCCCAGGTGTTAATGTTACTAAAAGAGCCAAAATTTCTAAAAATATTGCGAAAAACAACAATCTTCTGTTTTAGAGTGAATGTTTGAGGTGTTTAGAAGGCATTTATTTCATTTTTAGAAAATTTTATTTTTCACATTTTTCCATGAAAAGTGCCAATACCCCCCCCCCTTTGGGTTCAAATTGAAAATCCCAATCGATACAAATCAAACAAAAATGTATCCAAGGCGTGTATTGTTGTTCATTTTCATCAAATAAACAAAATAAAACCCAGAATGTATCCTGAAAGACAATAAATGATCATAAAAGATGCTTCAGCCCAGGTGTTAATGTTACTAAAAGAGCCCAAATTTCTAAAAATATGGCGAAAAACAACAATCTTCTGTTTTAGAGTGAATGTTTGAGGTGTTTAGAAGGCATTTATTTCATTTTTAGAAAATTTTATTTTTCACATTTTTCCATGAAAAGTGCCAATACCCCCCCCTTTGGGTTCTAGGTGAAAATCTCACTCGACACAAATCAATCAAAAATGTTTCCATGGTGTGTATTGTTGTTCATTTTCATCAAATAAACAAAATAAAACCCAGAATTAATCCTGAAAGACAAGAAATGAGCATAAAAGATGCTTCAGCGCAAGTGTTAATGTTACTAAAAGAGCCCAAATTTCTAAAGATATTGCGAAAAACAACAATCTTCTGTTTTAGAGTGAATGTTTGAGGTGTTAAGAAGGCATTTATTTCATTTTTAGAAAATTTAATTTCTCACATTTTTCCATGAAAAGTGCCAATACCCCCCCTTTGGGTTCTAGGTGAAAATCTCACTCGACACAAATCAAACAAAAATGTTTCCATGGTGTGTATTGTTGTTCATTTTCATCAAATAAATTAAATAAAACCCAGAACTAATCTTGAAAGACAAGAAATGAGCATAAAAAATGCTTCAGGGAAAGTGTTAATTTTACTAAAAGAGCCCAAATTTCTAAAAATATTGCGAAAAACGACAATCTTCTGTTTTAGAGTGAATGTTTGAGGTGTTTAGAAGGTATTTATTTCATTTTTAGAAAATTTAATTTTTCACATTTTTCCATGAAAAGTGCCAATTCCCCCCCCTTTGGGTTCTAGGTGAAAATCTCACTCGACACAAATCAATCAAAAATGTTTCCATGGTGTGTATTGTTGTTCATTTTCATCAAATAAACAAAATAAAACCCAGAATTAATCCTGAAAGACAAGAAATGAGCATAAAAGATGCTTCAGCGCAAGTGTTAATGTTACTAAAAGAGCCCAAATTTCTAAAAATATTGCGAAAAACAACAATCTTCTGTTTTAGAGTGAATGTTTGAGGTAATAAGAAGGCATTTATTTCATTTTTAGAAAATTTAATTTTTCACATTTTTCCATGAAAAGTACCAATACCCCCCCTTTTGGGTTCTAGGTGAAAATCTCACTTGACACAAATCAAACAAAAATGTTTCCATGGTGTGTATTGCTGTTCATTTTCATCAAATAAACAAAATAAAACCAAGAATTAATCCTGAAAGACATGAAATGAGCAGAAAAGATGCTGCAGCGCAAGTGTTAATTTTACTAAAAGAGCCCAAATTTCTAAAAATATTGCGAAAAACAACAATCTTCTGTTTAAGAGTGAATGTTTGAGGTGTTTAGAAGGCATTTATTTCATTTTTAGAAAATTTAATTTTTTACATTTTTCCATGAAAAGTGCCAATACCCCCCCCTTTGGGTTCTAGGTGAAAATCTCACTCGACACAAATCAAACAAAAATGTTTCCATGGTGTGTATTGTTGTTCATTTTCATCAAATTAACAAAATAAAACCCAGAATGTATCCTGAAAGACAATAAATGATCATAAAAGATGCTTCAGCCCAGGTGTTAATGTTACTATTGGAGCCAAAATTTCTAAAAATATTGCGAAAAACAACAATCTTCTGTTTTAGAGTGAATGTTTGAGGTGTTTAGAAGGCATTTATTTCATTTTAAGAAAATTTAATTTTTCACATTTTTCCATGAAAAGTGCCAATACCCCCCCCTTTGGGTTCTAGGTGAAAATCTCACTCGACACAAATCAAACAAAAATGTATCCAAGGTGTGTATTGTTGTTCATTTTCATCAAATGAACAAAATAAAACCCAGAATGAATCCTGAAAGACAATAAAAGATCATAAAAGATGCTTCAGCCGAAGTGTTAATGTTACTAAAAGAGCCAAAATTTCTAAAAATATTGCGAATAACAACAATCTTCTGTTTTAGAGTGAATGTTTGAGGTGTTTAGAAGGTATTTATTTCATTTTTAGAAAATTTAATTTTTCACATTTTTCCATGAAAAGTGCCAATTCCCCCCGTTTGGGTTCTAGGTGAAAATCTCACTCGACACAAATCAATCAAAAATGTTTCCATGGTGTGTATTGTTGTTCATTTTCATCAAATAAACAAAATAAAACCCAGAATTAATCCTGAAAGACAAGAAATGAGCATAAAAGATGCTTCAGCGCAAGTGTTAATGTTACTAAAAGAGCCCAAATTTCTAAAAATATTGCGAAAAACAACAATCTTCTGTTTTAGAGTGAATGTTTGAGGTGTTTAGAAGGCATTTATTTCATTTTTAGAAAATTTAATTTTTCACATTTTTCCATGAAAAGTGCCAATACCCCCCCCTTAGGGTTCTAGGTGAAAATCTCACTCGACACAAATCAATCAAAAATGTTTTAATGGTGTGTATTGTTGTTCATTTTCATCAAATAAACAAAATAAAACCCAGAATTAATCCTGAAAGACAAGAAATGAGCATAAAAGATGGTTCAGCGCAAGTGTTAATGTTACTAAAAGAGCCCAAATTTCTAAAAATATTGCGAAAAACAACAATCTTCTGTTTTAGAGTGAATGTTTGAGGTAATAAGAAGGCATTTATTTCATTTTTAGAAAATTTAATTTTTCACATTTTTCCATGAAAAGTACCAATACCCCCCTTTTGGGTTCTAGGTGAAAATCTCACTTGACACAAATCAAACAAATATGTTTCCATGGTGTGTATTGCTGTTCATTTTCATCAAATAAACAAAATAAAACCAAGAATTAATCCTGAAAGACATGAAATGAGCAGAAAAGATGCTGCAGCGCAAGTGTTAATTTTACTAAAAGAGCCCAAATTTCTAAAAATATTGCGAAAAACAACAATCTTCTGTTTAAGAGTGAATGTTTGAGGTGTTTAGAAGGCATTTATTTCATTTTTAGAAAATTTAATTTTTTACATTTTTCCATGAAAAGTGCCAATACCCCCCCCTTTGGGTTCTAGGTGAAAATCTCACTCGACACAAATCAAACAAAAATGTTTCCATGGTGTGTATTGTTGTTCATTTTCATCAAATTAACAAAATAAAACCCATAATTAATCTTGAAGGACAAGAAATGAGCATAAAAATTGCTTCGGAGAAAGTGTAAATGTTACTAAAAGAGCCCAAATTTCTAAAAATATTGCGAAAAACAACAATCTTCTGTTTTAGAGTGAATGTTTGAGGTGTATAGAAGGCATTTATTTCATTTTAGAAAATTTAATTTTTCACATTTTTCCATGAAAAATGCATATACCCCCTCCTTTGGGTTCCAGGTGAAAATCTCACTCGACACAAATCAAACAAAAATGTATCCAAGGTGTGTATTGTTGTTCATTTTCATCAAATAAACAAAATAAAACCCAGAATGTATCCTGAAAGACAATAAATGATCATAAAAGATGCTTCAGCCCAGGTGTTAATGTTACTATTGGAGCCAAAATTTCTAAAAATATTGCGAAAAACAACAATCTTCTATTTTAGAGTGAATGTTTGAGGTGTTTAGAAGGCATTTATTTCATTTTAAGAAAATTTAATTTTTCACATTTTTCCATGAAAAGTGCCAATACCTACCCTTTGGGTTCTAGGTGAAAATCTAACTTGACACAAATCAAACAAAAATGTTTCCATGGTGTGTATTGTTGTTCATTTTCATCAAATAAACAAAATAAAACCCAGAATGTATCCTGAAAGACAATAAATGATCATAAAAGATGCTTCAGCCCAGGTGTTAATGTTACTATTGGAGCCAAAATTTCTAAAAATATTGCGAAAAACAACAATCTTCTGTTTTAGAGTGAATGTTTGAGGTGTTTAGAAGGCATTTATTTCATTTTAAGAAAATTTAATTTTTCACATTTTTCCATGAAAAGTGCCAATACCCCCCCCTTTGGGTTCTAGGTGAAAATCTCACTCGACACAAATCAAACAAAAATGTATCCAAGGTGTGTATTGTTGTTCATTTTCATCAAATAAACAAAATAAAACCCAGAATGAATCCTGAAAGACAATAAAAGATCATAAAAGATGCTTCAGCGGAAGTGTTAATGTTACTAAAAGAGCCAAAATTTCTAAAAATATTGCGAAAAACAACAATCTTCTGTTTTAGAGTGAATGTTTGAGGTGTTTAGAAGGTATTTATTTCATTTTTAGAAAATTTAATTTTTCACATTTTTCCATGAAAAGTGCCAATACCCCCCCCTTTGGGTTCTAGGTGAAAATCTCACTCGACACAAATCAATCAAAAATGTTTCCATGGTGTGTATTGTTGTTCATTTTCATCAAATAAACAAAATAAAACCAAAATTAATCCTGAAAGACAAGAAATGAGCATAAAAGATGCTTCAGCGCAAGTGTTAATGTTACTAAAAGAGCCCAAATTTCTAAAAATATTGCGAAAAACAACAATCTTCTGTTTTAGAGTGAATGTTTGAGGTGTTTAGAAGGCATTTATTTCATTTTTAGAAAATTTAATTTTTCACATTTTTCCATGAAAAGTGCCAATACCCCCCCCTTTGGGTTCTAGGTGAAAATCTCACTCGACACAAATCAATCAAAAATGTTTCCATGGTGTGTATTGTTGTTCATTTTCATCAAATAAACAAAATAAAACCCAGAATTAATCCTGAAAGACAAGAAATGAGCATAAAAGATGCTTCAGGGCAAGTGTTTATGTTACTAAAAGAGCCCAAATTTCTAAAAATATTGCGAAAAACAACAATCTTCTGTTTTAGAGTGAATGTTTGAGGTAATAAGAAGGCATTTATTTCATTTTTAGAAAATTTAATTTTTCACATTTTTCCATGAAAAGTACCAATACCCCCCCCTTTTGGGTTCTAGGTGAAAATCTCACTTGACACAAATCAAACAAAAATGTTTCCATGGTGTTAATTGCTGTTTATTTTCATCAAATAAACAAAATAAAACCAAGAATTAATCCTGAAAGACATGAAATGAGCAGAAAAGATCTGCAGCGCAAGTGTTAATTTTACTAAAAGAGCCCAAATTTCTAAAAATATTGCGAAAAACAACAATCTTCTGTTTTAGAGTGAATGTTTGAGGTGTTTAGAAGGCATTTATTTAATTTTTAGAAAATTTAATTTTTTACATTTTTCCATGAAAAGTGCCAATACCCCCCCTTTGGGTTCTAGGTGAAAATCTCACTCGCCACATATCAAACAAAAATGTTTCCATGGTGTGCATTGTTGTTCATTTTCATCAAATAAACAAAATAAAACCCAGAATGAATCCTGAAAGACAATAAATGATCATAAAAGATGCTTCACCCAGGTGTTAATGTTACTAAAAGAGCCCAAATTTCTAAAAATATGGCGAAAAACAACAATCTTCTGTTTTAGAGTGAATGTTTGAGGTGTTTAGAAGGCATTTATTTCATTTTTAGAAAATTTAATTTTTCACATTTTTCCATGAAAAGTGCAAATACCCCCCCTTTGGGTTCTAGGTGAAAATCTCACTCAACACAAATCAAACAAAAATGTATCCAAGGTGTGTATTGTTGTTCATTTTCATCAAATAAACAAAATAAAACCCAGAATGTATCCTGAAAGACAATAAATTATCATAAAAGATGCTTCTGCCCAGGTGTTAATGTTACTAAAAGAGCCCAAATTTCTAAAAATATTGCGAAAAACAACAATCTTCTGTTTTAGAGTGAATGTTTGAGGTGTTTAGAAGGCATTTATTTCATTTTTAGAAAATTTAATTTTTCACATTTTTCCATGAAAAGTGCCAATACCCCCCCCTTTGGGTTCTAGGTGAAAATCTCACTCGTTACAAATCAAACAAAAATGTATCCAAGGTGTGTATTGTTGTTCATTTTCATCAAATAAACAAAATAAAACCCAAAATTAATCCTGAAAGACAAGAAATGAGCATAAAAGATGCTTCAGCGCAAGTGTTAATGTTACTAAAAGAGCCCAAATTTCTAAAAATATTGCGAAAAACAACAATCTTCTGTTTTAGAGTGAATGTTTGAGGTGTTTAGAAGGCATTTATTTCATTTTTAGAAAATTTAATTTTCACATTTTTCCATGAAAAGTGCCAATACCCCCTCCTTAGGGTTCTAGGTGAAAATCTCACTCGACACAAATCAATCAAAAATGTTTTTCATGGTGTGTATTGTTGTTCATTTTCATCAAATAAACAAAATAAAACCCAAAATTAATCCTGAAAGACAAGAAATGAGCATAAAAGATGCTTCAGCGCAAGTGTTAATGTTACTAAAAGAGCCCAAATTTCTAAAAATATTGCGAAAAACAACAATCTTCTGTTTAAGAGTGAATGTTTGAGGTGTTTAGAAGGCATTTATTTCATTTTTAGAAAATTTAATTTTTTACATTTTTCCATGAAAAGTGCCAATACCCCCCCCTTTGGGTTCTAGGTGAAAATCTCACTCGACACAAATCAAACAAAAATGTTTCCATGGTGTGTATTGTTGTTCATTTTCATCAAATTAACAAAATAAAACCCATAATTAATCTTGAAGGACAAGAAATGAGCATAAAAATTGCTTCGGAGAAAGTGTAAATGTTACTAAAAGAGCCCAAATTTCTAAAAATATTGCGAAAAAACAACAATCTTCTGTTTTAGAGTGAATGTTTGAGGTGTATAGAAGGCATTTATTTCATTTTTAGAAAATTTAATTTTTCACATTTTTCCATGAAAAATGCATATACCCCCTCCTTTGGGTTCCAGGTGAAAATCTCACTCGACACAAATCAAACAAAAATGTATCCAAGGTGTGTATTGTTGTTCATTTTCATCAAATAAACAAAATAAAACCCAGAATGTATCCTGAAAGACAATAAATGATCATAAAAGATGCTTCAGCCCAGGTGTTAATGTTACTATTGGAGCCAAAATTTCTAAAAATATTGCGAAAAACAACAATCTTCTATTTTAGAGTGAATGTTTGAGGTGTTTAGAAGGCATTTATTTCATTTTAAGAAAATTTAATTTTTCACATTTTTCCATGAAAAGTGCCAATACCTACCCTTTGGGTTCTAGGTGAAAATCAAACTTGACACAAATCAAACAAAAATGTTTCCATGGTGTGTATTGTTGTTCATTTTCATCAAATAAACAAAATAAAACCCAGAATGTATCCTGAAAGACAATAAATGATCATAAAAGATGCTTCAGCCCAGGTGTTAATGTTACTATTGGAGCCAAAATTTCTAAAAATATTGCGAAAAACAACAATCTTCTGTTTTAGAGTGAATGTTTGAGGTGTTTAGAAGGCATTTATTTCATTTTAAGAAAATTTAATTTTTCACATTTTTCCATGAAAAGTGCCAATACCCCCCCCCCCTTTGGGTTCTAGGTGAAAATCTCACACGACACAAATCAAACAAAAATGTATCCAAGGTGTGTATTGTTGTTCATTTTCATCAAATAAACAAAATAAAACCCAGAATGAATCCTGAAAGACAATAAAAGATCATAAAAGATGCTTCAGCGGAAGTGTTAATGTTACTAAAAGAGCCAAAATTTCTAAAAATATTGCGAAAAACAACAATCTTCTGTTTTAGAGTGAATGTTTGAGGTGTTTAGAAGGTATTTATTTCATTTTTAGAAAATTTAATTTTTCACATTTTTCCATGAAAAGTGCCAATACCCCCCCCTTTGGGTTCTAGGTGAAAATCTCACTCGACACAAATCAATCAAAAATGTTTCCATGGTGTGTATTGTTGTTCATTTTCATCAAATAAACAAAATAAAACCCAAAATTAATCCTGAAAGACAAGAAATGAGCATAAAAGATGCTTCAGCGCAAGTGTTAATGTTACTAAAAGAGCCCAAATTTCTAAAAATATTGCGAAAAACAACAATCTTCTGTTTTAGAGTGAATGTTTGAGGTGTTTAGAAGGCATTTATTTCATTTTTAGAAAATTTAATTTTTCACATTTTTCCATGAAAAGTGCCAATACCCCCCCCTTAGGGTTCTAGGTGAAAATCTCACTCGACACAAATCAATCAAAAATGTTTTTCATGGTGTGTATTGTTGTTCATTTTCATCAAATAAACAAAATAAAACCCAGAATTAATCCTGAAAGACAAGAAATGAGCATAAAAGATGCTTCAGCGCAAGTGTTAATGTTACTAAAAGAGCCCAAATTTCTAAAAATATTGCGAAAAACAACAATCTTCTGTTTTAGAGTGAATGTTTGAGGTAATAAGAAGGCATTTATTTCATTTTTAGAAAATTTAATTTTTCACATTTTTCCATGAAAAGTACCAATACCCCCCCTTTTGGGTTCTAGGTGAAAATCTCACTTGACACAAATCAAACAAATATGTTTCCATGGTGTGTATTGCTGTTCATTTTCATCAAATAAACAAAATAAAACCAAGAATTAATCCTGAAAGACATGAAATGAGCAGAAAAGATGCTGCAGCGCAAGTGTTAATTTTACTAAAAGAGCCCAAATTTCTAAAAATATTGCGAAAAACAACAATCTTCTGTTTAAGAGTGAATGTTTGAGGTGTTTAGAAGGCATTTATTTCATTTTTAGAAAATTTAATTTTTTACATTTTTCCATGAAAAGTGCCAATACCCCCCCCTTTGGGTTCTAGGTGAAAATCTCACTCGACACAAATCAAACAAAAATGTTTCCATGGTGTGTATTGTTGTTCATTTTCATCAAATTAACAAAATAAAACCCATAATTAATCTTGAAGGACAAGAAATGAGCATAAAAATTGCTTCGGAGAAAGTGTAAATGTTACTAAAAGAGACCAAATTTCTAAAAATATTGCGAAAAACAACAATCTTCTGTTTTAGAGTGAATGTTTGAGGTGTATAGAAGGCATTTATTTCATTTTTAGAAAATTTAATTTTTCACATTTTTCCATGAAAAATGCATATACCCCCTCCTTTGGGTTCCAGGTGAAAATCTCACTCGACACAAATCAAACAAAAATGTATCCAAGGTGTGTATTGTTGTTCATTTTCATCAAATAAACAAAATAAAACCCAGAATGTATCCTGAAAGACAATAAATGATCATAAAAGATGCTTCAGCCCAGGTGTTAATGTTACTATTGGAGCCAAAATTTCTAAAAATATTGCGAAAAACAACAATCTTCTATTTTAGAGTGAATGTTTGAGGTGTTTAGAAGGCATTTATTTCATTTTAAGAAAATTTAATTTTTCACATTTTTCCATGAAAAGTGCCAATACCTACCCTTTGGGTTCTAGGTGAAAATCAAACTTGACACAAATCAAACAAAAATGTTTCCATGGTGTGTATTGTTGTTCATTTTCATCAAATAAACAAAATAAAACCCAGAATGAATCCTGAAAGACAATAAAAGATCATAAAAGATGCTTCAGCGGAAGTGTTAATGTTACTAAAAGAGCCAAAATTTCTAAAAATATTGCGAAAAACAACAATCTTCTGTTTTAGAGTGAATGTTTGAGGTGTTTAGAAGGTATTTATTTCATTTTTAAAAAATTTAATTTTTCACATTTTTCCATGAAAAGTGCCAATACCCCCCCCTTTGGGTTCTAGGTGAAAATCTCACTCGACACAAATCAATCAAAAATGTTTCCATGGTGTGTATTGTTGTTCATTTTCATCAAATAAACAAAATAAAACCCAAAATTAATCCTGAAAGACAAGAAATGAGCATAAAAGATGCTTCAGCGCAAGTGTTAATGTTACTAAAAGAGCCCAAATTTCTAAAAATATTGCGAAAAACAACAATCTTCTGTTTTAGAGTGAATGTTTGAGGTGTTTAGAAGGCATTTATTTCATTTTTAGAAAATTTAATTTTTCACATTTTTCCATGAAAAGTGCCAATACCCCCCCCTTTGGGTTCTAGGTGAAAATCTCACTCGACACAAATCAATCAAAAATGTATCCATGGTGTGTATTGTTGTTCATTTTCATCAAATAAACAAAATAAAACCCAGAATTAATCCTGAAAGACAAGAAATGAGCATAAAAGATGCTTTAGGGCAAGTGTTTATGTTACTAAAAGAGCCCAAATTTCTAAAAATATTGCGAAAAACAACAATCTTCTGTTTTAGAGTGAATGTTTGAGGTAATAAGAAGGCATTTATTTCATTTTTAGAAAATTTAATTTTTCACATTTTTCCATGAAAAGTACCAATACCCCCCCCTTTTGGGTTCTAGGTGAAAATCTCACTTGACACAAATCAAACAAAAATGTTTCCATGGTGTTAATTGCTGTTTATTTTCATCAAATAAACAAAATAAAACCAAGAATTAATCCTGAAAGACATGAAATGAGCAGAAAAGATCTGCAGCGCAAGTGTTAATTTTACTAAAAGAGCCCAAATTTCTAAAAATATTGCGAAAAACAACAATCTTCTGTTTTAGAGTGAATGTTTGAGGTGTTTAGAAGGCTTTTATTTCATTTTTAGAAAATGTAATTTTTTACCTTTTTCCATGAAAAGTGCCAATACTTCCCCCTTTGGGTTCTAGGTGAAAATCTCACTCGACACAAATCAAACAAAAATGTATCCAAGGTGTGTATTGTTGTTCATTTTCATCAAATAAACAAAATAAAACCCAGAATGAATCCTGGAAGACAATAAATGATCATAAAAGATGCTTCAGCCCAGGTGTTAATGCTACTAAAAGAGCCCAAATTTCTAAAAATATTGCGAAAAACAACAATCTTCTGTTTTAGAGTGAATGTTTGAGGTGTTTAGAAGGCATTTATTTCATTTTTAGAAAATTTAATTTTTCACATTTTTCCATGAAAAGTGCCAATACCCCCCTTTTGGGTTCTAGGTGAAAATCCTACTCAACACAAATCAAACAAAAATGTATCCAAGGTGTGTATTGTTGTTCATTTTCATCAAATAAACAAAATAAAACCCAGAATAAACCCTGAAAGACAATAAAAGATCATAAAAGATGCTTCAGCCCAAGTGTTAATGTTACTAAAAGAGCCCAAATTTCTAAAAATATTGCGAAAAACAACAATCTTCTGTTTTAGAGTGAATGTTTGAGGTGTATAGAAGGCATTTATTTCATTTTTAGAAAATTTAATTTTTCACATTTTTCCATGAAAAATGCATATACCCCCTCCTTTGGGTTCCAGGTGAAAATCTCACTCGACACAAATCAAACAAAAATGTATCCAAGGTGTGTATTGTTGTTCATTTTCATCAAATAAACAAAATAAAACCCAGAATGTATCCTGAAAGACAATAAATGATCATAAAAGATGCTTCAGCCCAGGTGTTAATGTTACTATTGGAGCCAAAATTTCTAAAAATATTGCGAAAAACAACAATCTTCTATTTTAGAGTGAATGTTTGAGGTGTTTAGAAGGCATTTATTTCATTTTAAGAAAATTTAATTTTTCACATTTTTTCATGAAAAGTGCCAATACCTACCCTTTGGGTTCTAGGTGAAAATCTAACTTGACACAAATCAAACAAAAATGTTTCCATGGTGTGTATTGTTGTTCATTTTCATCAAATAAACAAAATAAAACCCAGAATGTATCCTGAAAGACAATAAATGATCATAAAAGATGCTTCAGCCCAGGTGTTAATGTTACTATTGGAGCCAAAATTTCTAAAAATATTGCGAAAAACAACAATCTTCTGTTTTAGAGTGAATGTTTGAGGTGTTTAGAAGGCATTTATTTCATTTTAAGAAAATTTAATTTTTCACATTTTTCCATGAAAAGTGCCAATACCCCCCCCTTTGGGTTCTAGGTGAAAATCTCACTCGACACAAATCAAACAAAAATGTATCCAAGGTGTGTATTGTTGTTCATTTTCATCAAATAAACAAAATAAAACCCAGAATGAATCCTGAAAGACAATAAAAGATCATAAAAGATGCTTCAGCGGAAGTGTTAATGTTACTAAAAGAGCCAAAATTTCTAAAAATATTGCGAAAAACAACAATCTTCTGTTTTAGAGTGAATGTTTGAGGTGTTTAGAAGGTATTTATTTCATTTTTAGAAAATTTAATTTTTCACATTTTTCCATGAAAAGTGCCAATACCCCCCCCTTTGGGTTCTAGGTGAAAATCTCACTCGACACAAATCAATCAAAAATGTTTCCATGGTGTGTATTGTTGTTCATTTTCATCAAATAAACAAAATAAAACCCAAAATTAATCCTGAAAGACAAGAAATGAGCATAAAAGATGCTTCAGCGCAAGTGTTAATGTTACTAAAAGAGCCCAAATTTCTAAAAATATTGCGAAAAACAACAATCTTCTGTTTTAGAGTGAATGTTTGAGGTGAGTAGAAGGCATTTATTTCATTTTTAGAAAATTTAATTTTTCACATTTTTCCATGAAAAGTGCCAATACCCCCCCTTTGGGTTCTAGGTGAAAATCTCACTCGACACAAATCAATCAAAAATGTTTCCATGGTGTGTATTGTTGTTCATTTTCATCAAATAAACAAAATAAAACCCAGAATTAATCCTGAAAGACAAGAAATGAGCATAAAAGATGCTTCAGGGCAAGTGTTTATGTTACTAAAAGAGCCCAAATTTCTAAAAATATTGCGAAAAACAACAATCTTCTGTTTTAGAGTGAATGTTTGAGGTAATAAGAAGGCATTTATTTCATTTTTAGAAAATTTAATTTTTTACATTTTTCCATGAAAAGTGCCAATACCCCCCCCTTTGGGTTCTAGGTGAAAATCTCACTCGCCACATATCAAACAAAAATGTTTCCATGGTGTGTATTGTTGTTCATTTTCATCAAATAAACAAAATAAAACCCAGAATGAATCCTGAAAGACAATAAATGATCATAAAAGATGCTTCACCCAGGTGTTAATGTTACTAAAAGAGCCCAAATTTCTAAAAATATGGCGAAAAACAACAATCTTCTGTTTTAGAGTGAATGTTTGAGGTGTTTAGAAGGCATTTATTTCATTTTTAGAAAATTTAATTTTTCACATTTTTCCATGAAAAGTGCAAATACCCCCCCTTTGGGTTCTAGGTGAAAATCTCACTCAACACAAATCAAACAAAAATGTATCCAAGGTGTGTATTGTTGTTCATTTTCATCAAATAAACAAAATAAAACCCAGAATGTATCCTGAAAGACAATAAATTATCATAAAAGATGCTTCTGCCCAGGTGTTAATGTTACTAAAAGAGCCCAAATTTCTAAAAATATTGCGAAAAACAACAATCTTCTGTTTTAGAGTGAATGTTTGAGGTGTTTAGAAGGTATTTATTTCATTTTTAGAAAATTTAATTTTTCACATTTTTCCATGAAAAGTGCCAATACCCCCCCCTTTGGGTTCTAGGTGAAAATCTCACTCGACACAAATCAATCAAAAATGTTTCCATGGTGTGTATTGTTGTTCATTTTCATCAAATAAACAAAATAAAACCCAAAATTAATCCTGAAAGACAAGAAATGAGCATAAAAGATGCTTCAGCGCAAGTGTTAATGTTACTAAAAGAGCCCAAATTTCTAAAAATATTGCGAAAAACAACAATCTTCTGTTTTAGAGTGAATGTTTGAGGTGTTTAGAAGGCATTTATTTCATTTTTAGAAAATTTAATTTTTCACATTTTTCCATGAAAAGTGCCAATACCCCCCCCTTTGGGTTCTAGGTGAAAATCTCACTCGACACAAATCAATCAAAAATGTATCCATGGTGTGTATTGTTGTTCATTTTCATCAAATAAACAAAATAAAACCCAGAATTAATCCTGAAAGACAAGAAATGAGCATAAAAGATGCTTTAGGGCAAGTGTTTATGTTACTAAAAGAGCCCAAATTTCTAAAAATATTGCGAAAAACAACAATCTTCTGTTTTAGAGTGAATGTTTGAGGTAATAAGAAGGCATTTATTTCATTTTTAGAAAATTTAATTTTTCACATTTTTCCATGAAAAGTACCAATACCCCCCCCTTTTGGGTTCTAGGTGAAAATCTCACTTGACACAAATCAAACAAAAATGTTTCCATGGTGTTAATTGCTGTTTATTTCCATCAAATAAACAAAATAAAACCAAGAATTAATCCTGAAAGACATGAAATGAGCAGAAAAGATCTGCAGCGCAAGTGTTAATTTACTAAAAGAGCCCAAATTTCTAAAAATATTGCGAAAAACAACAATCTTCTGTTTTAGAGTGAATGTTTGAGGTGTTTAGAAGGCTTTTATTTCATTTTTAGAAAATGTAATTTTTTACCTTTTTCCATGAAAAGTGCCAATACTTCCCCCTTTGGGTTCTAGGTGAAAATCTCACTCGACACAAATCAAACAAAAATGTATCCAAGGTGTGTATTGTTGTTCATTTTCATCAAATAAACAAAATAAAACCCAGAATGAATCCTTGGAAGACAATAAATGATCATAAAAGATGCTTCAGCCCAGGTGTTAATGCTACTAAAAGAGCCCAAATTTCTAAAAATATTGCGAAAAACAACAATCTTCTGTTTTAGAGTGAATGTTTGAGGTGTTTAGAAGGCATTTATTTCATTTTTAGAAAATGTAATTTTTCACATTTTTCCATGAAAAGTGCCAATACCCCCCTTTTGGGTTCTAGGTGAAAATCCTACTCAACACAAATCAAACAAAAATGTATCCAAGGTGTGTATTGTTGTTCATTTTCATCAAATAAACAAAATAAAACCCAGAATAAATCCTGAAAGACAATAAAAGATCATAAAAGATGCTTCAGCCCAAGTGTTAATGTTACTAAAAGAGCCCAAATTTCTAAAAATATTGCGAAAAACAACAATCTTCTGTTTTAGAGTGAATGTTTGAGGTGTATAGAAGGCATTTATTTCATTTTTAGAAAATTTAATTTTTCACATTTTTCCATGAAAAATGCATATACCCCCTCCTTTGGGTTCCAGGTGAAAATCTCACTCGACACAAATCAAACAAAAATGTATCCAAGGTGTGTATTGTTGTTCATTTTCATCAAATAAACAAAATAAAACCCAGAATGTATCCTGAAAGACAATAAATGATCATAAAAGATGCTTCAGCCCAGGTGTTAATGTTACTATTGGAGCCAAAATTTCTAAAAATATTGCGAAAAACAACAATCTTCTATTTTAGAGTGAATGTTTGAGGTGTTTAGAAGGCATTTATTTCATTTTAAGAAAATTTAATTTTTCACATTTTTTCATGAAAAGTGCCAATACCTACCCTTTGGTTCTAGGTGAAAATCTAACTTGACACAAATCAAACAAAAATGTTTCCATGGTGTGTATTGTTGTTCATTTTCATCAAATAAACAAAATAAAACCCAGAATGTATCCTGAAAGACAATAAATGATCATAAAAGATGCTTCAGCCCAGGTGTTAATGTTACTATTGGAGCCAAAATTTCTAAAAATATTGCGAAAAACAACAATCTTCTGTTTTAGAGTGAATGTTTGAGGTGTTTAGAAGGCATTTATTTCATTTTAAGAAAATTTAATTTTTCACATTTTTCCATGAAAAGTGCCAATACCCCCCCCTTTGGGTTCTAGGTGAAAATCTCACTCGACACAAATCAAACAAAAATGTATCCAAGGTGTGTATTGTTGTTCATTTTCATCAAATAAACAAAATAAAACCCAGAATGAATCCTGAAAGACAATAAAAGATCATAAAAGATGCTTCAGCGGAAGTGTTTAATGTTACTAAAAGAGCCAAAATTTCTAAAAATATTGCGAAAAACAACAATCTTCTGTTTTAGAGTGAATGTTTGAGGTGTTTAGAAGGTATTTATTTCATTTTTAGAAAATTTAATTTTTCACATTTTTCCATGAAAAGTGCCAATACCCCCCCCTTTGGGTTCTAGGTGAAAATCTCACTCGACACAAATCAATCAAAAATGTTTCCATGGTGTGTATTGTTGTTCATTTTCATCAAATAAACAAAATAAAACCCAAAATTAATCCTGAAAGACAAGAAATGAGCATAAAAGATGCTTCAGCGCAAGTGTTAATGTTACTAAAAGAGCCCAAATTTCTAAAAATATTGCGAAAAACAACAATCTTCTGTTTTAGAGTGAATGTTTGAGGTGAGTAGAAGGCATTTATTTCATTTTTAGAAAATTTAATTTTTCACATTTTTCCATGAAAAGTGCCAATACCCCCCCTTTGGGTTCTAGGTGAAAATCTCACTCGACACAAATCAATCAAAAATGTTTCCATGGTGTGTATTGTTGTTCATTTTCATCAAATAAACAAAATAAAACCCAGAATTAATCCTGAAAGACAAGAAATGAGCATAAAAGATGCTTCAGGGCAAGTGTTTATGTTACTAAAAGAGCCCAAATTTCTAAAAATATTGCGAAAAACAACAATCTTCTGTTTTAGAGTGAATGTTTGAGGTAATAAGAAGGCATTTATTTCATTTTTAGAAAATTTAATTTTTTACATTTTTCCATGAAAAGTGCCAATACCCCCCCCTTTGGGTTCTAGGTGAAAATCTCACTCGCCACATATCAAACAAAAATGTTTCCATGGTGTGTATTGTTGTTCATTTTCATCAAATAAACAAAATAAAACCCAGAATGAATCCTGAAAGACAATAAATGATCATAAAAGATGCTTCACCCAGGTGTTAATGTTACTAAAAGAGCCCAAATTTCTAAAAATATGGCGAAAAACAACAATCTTCTGTTTTAGAGTGAATGTTTGAGGTGTTTAGAAGGCATTTATTTCATTTTTAGAAAATTTAATTTTTCACATTTTTCCATGAAAAGTGCAAATACCCCC